>NW_027182831.1:112500-135000 GCF_041146395.1 Eulemur rufifrons | reverse complement strand
GGGTTAGGGATTAGTGATTAGGGTTTTTGGTTAGTGTTAAGGTTAGCGGTTAGGAGTTAGTGTTTTATGAAGGGGTATGGTTAGAATTAGGATTGGGGTTAGAGTTAGGGTGAGGTGTAGGGGTTAGGTTTAGGGATCAGTTTTAGGGTAAAAGGATAGGATTAGGGTTACGGGTTGGGCTTAGGTTTATGGTTAAAGTTTACTGCTAGGGTTAGGCATAGGGTTCAGGGTTAGCTTTAGGGGTTCTGGTTAGGGTTAGGTGTTAGGTTAGTGTCAGGATTAGGTCTACTCATGAGGGTAAGGTTTAGGATTAGCTTTAAGAGCTAGGGTTAGGTTTAATGGTTAGGATTAGGATTAGGGTTAAGGGTTAGGGTAAAGCTTAGGGGTTAGGGTGAAGGGTTAGGGTCAATGGTTAGGGTTTTTGTTAGGCATAGCGTTGGGGTTAGAAGTAAGGGTTATTGTCAGTGTCAGGGTTGTAGGTAGGGTTACGGTTAGGGTTAGCGGTTTAGAATTAGGGTTAGAGATTAGGTGTCACAGTGATGACTAGGAGATAGGGTTAGAATTATGGGATAGGGGTTGTTCTCAGGAAATGGGTTATGCATTAACGTTAGCATAAGAAGTTAAAGTTAGGCGCACGGTGAGGTTTACGTGTTAAGGGGAGAAATAGGAACAGGGTTGGGTGTTATGTTCAGGGTTAGGGTTATCTGTTAAAGGTATTGTTTATGCTTAGCGCACGGGCCCTGTCTGCATTAGGCGGGCGGGGGGAGTTTAGGGGGCTGGGGTTGTACCCGGGAACCCACTCTAACATACTCTGGGTATGGGCCCGTGGGTTTCATGCAGGACACAGTGGTAGAGCCTCCTTTCACGCATGGCATGGGAGGATTGCAGGCTTTCTAAACTCTAAGAAAGCAAGAAGTCTGAGAATTAGATTTAGGGTTAGGATTCTTGTTAGGGTTAAGGATGAAGTTTAGTGTTAGGGTGAGGGCTTAGGGTTAGGGATTAGCGTTAGGGTTAAAGGTTACTCTTAGGTTTAACGGTTACACTTTGGTTTAGGGTTGAGGTTTACGGTTAGGGTTAAGATGAGGGGTTAGGGTTTGGTACAGGGTTAGGGTTAAGTGTTAGGTTTAGGGTTGAAGATTAGGATTAGGGTTAGGATTAAAGGTTAGGGTGAGAGTTAAGGCTTAGGGTTAAGGTTAAGAGTTAGGGTTTAGGGTTAGGTTTAGGGTTTGGTTTAGTTTTAGGGTTAGATTTATGTGCTATGGTTTGTGTTAGAGGTTAGGTTTAGGTTTACTGGTCATGGTTAGGGTTAGGTTTAGGGGTTAGCATTAGGGTTAGGGTTAGGGTTAGGGTTAAGGGATAGGATTAGGGTTAAGTGTTGGAATTAGGGTTAGGGTTTAGGGTTAGGGTTATCATTAAGGATTAGGGTTAGGGTCAGGGTTAAATGCTTGGGTGCGGGTAATGGTTAGGGTCAGGGTTAAGGTTCACGCATAGGGTTAGTGTTAAGGGTTATGGGTAGGTTTAGGGTTCAAAGTTAGAGTTAGCATTAGGGCTTAAGGTTAGGATTAGGCGGTAGGTTAGATTTAGGGTTAGATCTAGGCGTTAGGGTAAGGGCTAGCGTTAGGGTTAAGAGATAGGTTTAGGTTTAATGCTTAGGATTAGGGTTAGGGTTTGGGGTTAAAGTAAGTGTTAGGGGTTTTTTTAAGGATCCAAGGTTAGGGTTATTTTTAGCTGTAGTGTTAGGGTTAGGGATAAGGAATCCCATTAGCATTAAGGGTCTTCCTTACTGTAGGGTTAAGGGTTAGGCTTAGAGTTAAAGGTTAAGGTTAGGGTCAGTGTTAAGATTTAGGATGAGGTTTAACAGTTAGGGTAAAGGTTAAGCGTTAGGGTTAGGGATTAGTGATTAGGGTTTTTGGTTAGTGTTAAGGTTAGCGGTTAGGAGTTAGTGTTTTCTGAAGGGGTATGGTTAGAATTAGGATTGGGGTTAGAGTTAGGGTGAGGTATAGGGGTTAGGTTTAGGGGTTAGTTTTAGGGTAAAAGGATAGGATTAGGGTTACGGGTTGGGCTTAGGTTTAGGGTTAAAGTTTACTGCTAGGGTTAGGGATAGGTTGCAGGGTTAGCTTTAGGGGTTCCGGTTAGAGTTAAGTGTTAGGTTAGTGTCAGGGTTAGGTCTAGTCGTGAGGGTAAGGTTTAGGGTTAGCTTTAAGAGCTAGGGTTAGGTTTAATGGTTAGGATTACGATTAGGGTTAAGGGTTAGGGTAAGGCTTAGGAGTTAGGGTGAAGGGTTAGGGTTTTTGTTAGGCATAGCGTTGGGGTTAGAAGTAAGGGTTACTGTCAGTGTTAGGGTTGTAGGTAGGGTTACAGTTAGGGTTAGCGGTTTTGAATTAGGGTTAGGGATTAGGTGTCACAGTGATGACTAGGAGATAGGGTTAGAATTATGGGATAGGGGTTGTTCTCAGGAAATGGGTTATGCATTACCGTTAGGATAAGAGGTTAAAGTTAGGCGCACGGTGAGGTTTACGTGTTAAGGGGAGAAATAGGTACAGGGTTGGGTGCTATGTTCAGGGTTAGGGTTATCTGTTAAAGGTATTGTTTATGCTTAGTGCACGGGCCCTGTCTGCATTAGGCAGCGGGGGGAGTTAGGGGGCTGGGCTTGTACCCGGGAACCCACTCTATCATACTCTGGGTATGGGCCCGTGGGTTTCATGCAGGACACAGTGGTAGAGCCTCCTTTCACGCATGGCATGGGAGGATTGCAGGCTTTCTAAACTCTAAGAAAGCAAGAAGTCTGAGAATTAGATTTAGGGTTAGGATTATGGTTAGGGTTAAGGATGAAGTTTAGTGTTAGGGTGAGGGCTTAGGGTTAGGGCTTAGCGTTAGGGTTAAAGGTTACTCTTAGGTTTAACGGTTACACTTTGGTTTAGGGTTGAGGTTTACGGTTAGTGTTAAGATGAGGGGTTAGGGTTTGGTACAGGGTTAGGGTTAAGTGTTAGGTTTAGGGTTGAAGATTAGGATTAGGGTTAGGATTAATGGTTAGGGTGAGAGTTAAGGCTTAGTGTTAAGGTTAAGAGTTAGGGTTGAGGGTTACGTTTAGGGTTAGGGTTAGTTTTAGGGTTAGAGTTATGTGCTATGGTTTGTGTTAGAGGTTAGGTTTAGGTTTACTGGTCACGGTTAGGGTTACGTTTAGGGGGTAGCATTAGGGTTAGGGTTAGGGTTAGGGTTAAGGGATAGGATTAGGTTTAAGTGTTGGAATTAGGGTTAGGGTTTAGGGTTAGGGTTATCATTAAGGATTAGGGTTAGGGTCAGGGTTAAATGCTTGGGTGCGGGTAATGGTTAGGGTCAGGGTTAAGGTTCACGCATAGGGTTAGTGTTAAGGGTTATGGGTAGGTTTAGGGTTCAGGGTTAGAGTTAGCATTAGGGCTTAAGGTTAGGATTAGGCGGTAGGTTAGATTTAGGGTTAGATCATGCGTTAGGGTAAGGGCTAGCGTTAGGGTTAAGAGATAGGGTTAGGTTTAATGCTTAGGATTAGGTTTAGGGTTTGGGGTTAAAGTAAGTGTTAGGGGTTTTTTTAAGGATCCAAGGTTAGCGTTATTTTTAGCTGTAGTGTTAGGGTTAGGGATAAGGAATCCCATTAGCATTAAGGGTCTTCCTTACTGTAGGGTTAAGGGTTAGGCTTAGAGTTAAAGGTTAATGTTAGGGTCAGTGTTAAGATTTAGGATGAGGTTTAACAGTTAGGGTAAAGGTTAAGCGTTAGGGTTAGGGATTAGTGATTAGGGTTTTTGGTTAGTGTTAAGGTTAGCGGTTAGGAGTTAGTGTTTTATGAAGGGGTATGGTTAGAATTAGGATTGGGGTTAGAGTTAGGGTGAGGTATAGGGGTTAGGTTTAGGGGTTAGTTTTAGGGTAAAAGGATAGGATTAGGGTTACGGGTTGGGCTTAGGTTTAGGGTTAAAGTTTACTGCTAGGGTTAGGCATAGGGTTCAGGGTTAGCTTTAGGGGTTCTGGTTAGGGTTAAGTGTTAGGTTAGTGTCAGGGTTAGGTCTAGTCGTGAGGGTAAGGTTTAGGGTTAGCTTTAAGAGCTAGGGTTAGGTTTAATGGTTAGGATTAGGATTAGGGTTAAGGGTTAGGGTAAGGCTTAGGGGTTAGGGTGAAGGGTTAGGGTTTTTGTTAGGCATAGCGTTGGGGTTAGAAGTAAGTGTTACTGTCAGTGTTAGGGTTGTTGGTAGGGTTACAGTTAGGGTTAGCGGTTTTGAATTAGGGTTAGGGATTAGGTGTCACAGTGATGACTAGGATATAGCGTTAGAATTATGGGATAGGGGTTGTTCTCAGGAAATGGGTTATGCATTAACGTTAGGATAAGAGGTTAAAGTTAGGCGCACGGTGAGGTTTACGTGTTAAGGTGAGAAATAGGAACAGGGTTGGGTGCTATGTTCAGGGTTAGGGTTATCTGTTAAAGGTATTGTTTATGCTTAGTGCACGGGCCCTGTCTGCATTAGGCGGGCGGGGGGGGTTAGGGGGCTGGGCTTGTACCCGGGAACCCACTCTATCATACTCTGGGTATGGGCCCGTGGGTTTCATGCAGGAAACAGTGGTAGAGCCTCCTTTCACGCATGGCATGGGAGGATGGCAGGCTTTCTAAACTCTAAGAAAGCAAGAAGTCTGAGAATTAGATTTAGGGTTAGGATTCTTGTTAGGGTTAAGGATGAAGTTTAGTGTTAGGGTGAGGGCTTAGGGTTAGGGATTAGGGTTAGGGTTAAAGGTTACTCTTAGGTTTAACGGTTACACTTTGGTTTAGGGTTGAGGTTTACGGTTAGGGTTAAGATGAGGGGTTAGGGTTTGGTACAGGGTTAGGGTTAAGTGTTAGGTTTAGGGTTGAAGATTAGGATTAGGGTTAGGATTAAAGGTTAGCGTGAGAGTTAACGCTTAGGGTTAAGGTTAAGAGTTAGGGTTTAGGGTTAGGGTTAGGGTTAGGGTTAGTTTTAGGGTTAGAGTTATGTGCTATGGTTTGTGTTAGAGGTTAGGGTTAGGTTTACTGGTCACGGTTAGGGTTAGGTTTTGGGGGTAGCATTAGGGTTAGGGTTAGGGTTAAGGGATAGGATTAGGGATAAGTGTTGGGCTTAGGGTTAGGGTTTAGTGTTAGGGTTAGCATTGAGGATTAGGGTTAGGGTCAGGGTTAAATGCTTGGGTGCGGGTAATGGTTAGGGTCAGGGTTAAGGTTCACGCATAGGGTTAGCGTTAAGGGTTATGGGTAGGTTTAGGGTTCAGGGTTAGAGTTAGCATTAGGGCTTAAGGTTAGGATTAGGCGGTAGGTTAGATTTAGGGTTAGATCTAGGCGTTAGGGTAAGGGCTAGCGTTAGGGTTAAGAGATAGGGTTAGGTTTAATGCTTAGGATTAGGGTTAGGGTTTGGGGTTAAAGTAAGTGTTAGGGGTTTTTTTAAGGATCAAAGGTTAGGGTTATTTTTAGCTGTAGTGTTAGGGTTAGGGATAAGGAATCCCATCAGCATTAAGGGTCTTCCTTACTGTAGGGTTAAGGGTTAGGCTTAGAGTTAAAGGTTAAGGTTAGGGTCAGTGTTAAGATTTAGGATGAGGTTTAACAGTTAGGGTAAAGGTTAAGCGTTAGGGTTAGGGATTAGTGATTAGGGTTTTTGGTTAGTGTTAAGGTTAGCGGTTAGGAGTTAGTGTTTTATGAAGGGGTATGGTTAGAATTAGGATTGGGGTTAGAGTTAGGGTGAGGTATAGGGGTTAGGTTTAGGGGTTAGTTTTAGGGTAAAAGGATAGGATTAGGGTTACGGGTTGGGCTTAGGTTTAGGGTTAAAGTTTACTGCTAGGGTTAGGCATAGGGTTCAGGGTTAGCTTTAGGGGTTCTGGTTAGGGTTAAGTGTTAGGTTAGTGTCAGGGTTAGGTCTAGTCGTGAGGGTAAGGTTTAGGGTTAGCTTTAAGAGCTAGGGTTAGGTTTAATGGTTAGGATTAGGATTAGGGTTAAGGGTTAGGGTAAGGCTTAGGGGTTAGGGTGAAGGGTTAGGGTCAAGGGTTAGGGTTTTTGTTAGGCATAGCGTTGGGGTTAGAAGTAAGGGTTCCTGTCAGTGTTAGGGTTGTAGGTAGGGTTACGGTTAGGGTTAGCGGTTTAGAATTAGGGTTAGGGATTAGGTGTCACAGTGATGACTAGGAGATAGGGTTAGAATTATGGGATAGGGGTTGTTCTCAGGAAATGGGTTATGCATTAACGTTAAGATAAGAGGTTAAAGTTAGGCGCACGGTGAGGTTTACGTGTTAAGGGGAGAAATAGGAACAGGGTTGGGTGTTATGTTCAGGGTTAGGGTTATCTGTTAAAGGTATTGTTTATGCTTAGCGCACGGGCCCTGTCTTCATTGGGCGGGCGGGTGGAGTTTAGGGGGCTTGGTTTGTACCCGGGAACCCACTCTATCATACTCTGGGTATGGGCCCGTGCGTTTCATGCAGGACGCAGTGGTAGAGCCTCCTTTCACGCATGGCATGGGAGGATTGCAGGCTTTCTAAACTCTAAGAAAGCAAGAAGTCTGAGAATTAGATTTAGGGTTAGGATTCTGGTTAGGGTTAAGGATGAAGTTTAGTGTTAGGGTGAGGGCTTAGGGTTAGGGATTAGGGTTAGGGTTAAAGGTTACTCTTAGGTTTAACGGTTACACTTTGGGTTAGGGTTGTGGTTAGGGTTAGGGTTAGGGTTATGTGCTATGATTTGTGTTAGAGGTTAGGGTTAGGTTTACTGGTCACGGTTAGGGTTATGTTAAGGGGTAGCATTAGGGTTAGGGTTAGGGTTAAGGGATAGGATTAGGGATAAGTGTTGGGCTTAGGGTTAGGGTTTAGTGTTAGGGTTAGCATTAAGGATTAGGGTTAGGGTCAGGGTTAAAAGCTTGGGTGCGGGTAATGGTTAGGGTCAGGGTTAAGGTTCACGGATAGGGTTAGTGTTAAGGGTTACGGGTAGGTTCAGGGTTCAGGGTTAGAGTTAGCATTAGGGCTTAAGTTTAGGATTAGGCGGTAGGTTAGATTTAGGGTTAGATCTAGGCGTTAAGGTAAGGGCTAGCGTTATGGTTATGAGATAGGGTTAGGTATAATGCTTAGGATTAGGGTTAGGGTTTGGGGTTAAAGTAAGTGTTAGGGGTTAGATTTAAGGATCAAAGGTTAGGGTTATTTTTAGCTGTAGTGTTAGGGTTAGGCATAAGGGATCCCATTAGCATTAAGGGTCTTCCTTACTGTAGGGTTAAGGGTTAGGCTTAGAGTTAAAGGTTAAGGTTAGGGTCAGTGTTAAGATTTAGGGTGAGGGTTAACGGTTAGGGTAAAGGTTAAGCGTTAGGGTTAGGGATTAGTGATTAGGGTTTTTGGTTAGTGTTAGGGTTAGCGGTTAGGAGTTAGTGTTTTATGAAGGGGTATGGTTAGAATTAGGATTGGGGTTAGAGTAGGGTGAGGTATAGGGGTTAGGTTTAGGGGTTAGTTTTAGAGTAAAAGGATAGGATTAGGGTTAAGGGTTGGGCTTAGGTTTAGGGTTACAGTTTACTGCTAGGGTTAGGGATAGGGTTCAGGGTTAGCTTTAGGGGTTCTGGTTAGGGTTAGGTGTTAGGTTAGTGTCAGGGTTAGGTCTAGTCGTGAGGGTAAGGTTTAGTGTTAGCTTTAAGAGCTAGGGTTAGGTTTAATGGTTAGGATTAGGATTAGGGTTAAGGGTTAGGGTAAGGCTTAGGGGTTAGGGTGAAGGGTTAGGGTCAAGGGTTAGGGATTTTGTTAGGCATAGCGTTGGGGTTAGAAGTAAGGGTTACTGTCAGTGTTAGGGTTGTAGGTAGGGTTATGGTTAGGGTTAGCGGTTTAGAATTAGGGTCAGGGATTAGGTGTCACAGTGATGACTAGGAGATAAGGTTAGAATTATGGGATAGGGGTTGTTCTCAGGAAATGGGTTATGCATTAACGTTAGGATAAGAGGTTAAAGTTAGGCGCACGGGGAGGTTTACGTGTTAAGGGGAGAAATAGGAACAGGGTTGGGTGTTATGTTCAGGGTTAGGGTTATCTGTTAAAGGTATTGTTTATGCTTAGCGCACGGGCCCTGTCTGCATTAGGCGGTCCAGTGGAGTTTAGGGGGCTGGGATTGTACCCGGGAACCCACTCTATCATACTCTGGGTATGGGCCCGTTGGATTCATGCAGGACACAGTGGTAGAGCCTCCTTTCACCCAAGCATGGGAGGATGGCAGGCTTTTTAAACTTTAAGAAAGTAAGAAGTGTGAAAATGAGATTTAGGGTTGGATTATGGTTAGGGTTAAGGATGAAGTTTAGTGTTAGGGTGAGGGCTTAGGGTTAGGGATTAGGGTTAGGATTAAAGGTTACTCTTAGGTTTAACGGTTACACTTTGGTTTAGGGTTGAGGTTTACGGTTAGGGTTAAGATGAGGGGTTAGGTTTTGGTACAGGGTTAGGGTTAAGTGTTAGGTTTAGTGTTGAAGATTAGGATTAGAGTTAGGATTAAAGGTTATTGTGAGAGTTAACGCTTAGGGTTAAGGTTAAGGGTTAGGGTTTAGGGTTAGTGTTAGTTTTAGGGTTAGATTTATGTGCTATGGTTTGTGTTAGAGGTTAGGGTTAGGTTTACTGGTCACGGTTAGGGTGACGTTTAGGGGGTAGCATTAGGGATAGGCTTAGCGTTAGGGTTAAGGGATAGGATTAGCGATAAGTGTTGGGCTTAGGGTTAGGGTTTAGTGTTAGGGTTAGCATTAAGGATTAGGGTTAGGGTCAGGGTTAAATGCTTGGGTGCGGGTAATGGTTAGGGTCATGGTTAAGGTTCACGGATAGGGTTAGTGTTAAGGGTTACGGGTAGGTTTAGGGTTCACGGTTAGAGCTAGCATTAGGGCTTAAGGTTAGGATTAGGAGGTACGTTAGATTTAGGGTTAGATCTAGGCGTTAGGGTAAGGGCTAGCGTTAGGGTTAAGAGATAGGGTTAGGTTTAATGCTTAGGATTAGGGTTAGGGTTTGGGGTGAAAGTAAGTGTTAGGGGTTAGGTTTAAGGATCCAAGGTTAGGGTTATTTTTAGCTGTAGTGTTAGGGTCAGGGATAAGGGATCCCATTAGCATTAAGGGTCTTCCTTCCTGTAGGGTTAAGGGTTAGGCTTAGAGTTAAAGGTTAAGGTTAGGGTCAGTGTTAAGATTTAGGGTGAGGGTTAACGGTTAGGGTAAAGGTTAAGCGTTAGGGTTAGGGATTAGTGATTAGGGTTTTTGGTTAGTGTTAGGGTTAGCGGTTAGGAGTTAGTGTTTTATGAAGGGGTATGGTTAGAATTAGGACTGGGGTTAGAGTTAGAGTGAGGTATAGGGGTTAGGATTAGGGGTTAGTTTTAGGGTAAAAGGATAGGATTAGGGTTACGGGTGGGCTTAGGTTTAGGGTTAAAATTTACTGCTAGGGTTAGGGATAGGGTTCAGTGTTAGCTTTAAGGGTTCTGGTTAGGATTAGGTGTTAGGTTAGTGTCAGGGTTAGGTCTAGATGTGAGGGTAAGGTTTAGGTTTAGCTTTAAGAGCTAGGGTTAGGTTTAATGGTTAGGATTAGGATTAGGGTTAAGTGTTAGGGTAAGGCTTAGGGGTTAGGGTGAAGGGTTAGTGTCAAGGGTTAGGGTTTTTGTTAGGCATAGCGTTGGGGTTAGAAGTAAGGGTTACTCTCAGTGTTAGGGTTGTTGGTAGGGTTACGGTTAGGGTTAGCGGTTTAGAATTAGGGTTAGGTATTAGGTGTCACAGTGATGACTAGGATATAGGGTTAGAATTATGGGATAGGGGTTGTTCTCAGGAAATGGGTTATGCATTATCGTTAGGATAAGAGGTTAAAGTTAGGCGCAAAGTGAGGTTTACGTGTTAAGGGGAGAAATAGGAACAGGGTTGGGTGTTATGTTCAGGGTTAGGGTTATCTGTTAAAGGTATTGTTTATGCTTAGCGCACAGGCCCTGTCTGCATTGGGCGGGTGGGGGGAGTTTAGGGGGCTGGGATTGTACCCGGGAACCCACTCTATCATACTCTGAGTATGAGCCCGTGGCTATCATGCAGGACGCAGTGGTAGAGCCTCCTTTCACGCATGGCATGGGAGGATTGCAGGCTTTCTAAACTCTAAGAAAGCAAGAAGTCTGTGAATTAGATTTAGGGTTAGGAATATGGTTAGGGTTAAGGATGAAGTTTAGTGTTAGGGTGAGGGCTTAGGGTTAGGGATTAGGGTTAGGGTTAAAGGTTACTCTTAGGTTTAATGGTTACACTTTGGTTTAGGGTTGAGGTTTACGGTTAGGGTTAAGATGAGGGGTTAGGGTTTGGTACAGAGTTAGGGTTAAGTGTTAGGTTTAGGGTTGAAGATTAGGATTAGAGTTAGGATTAAAGGTTAGCGTGAGAGTTAACGCTTAGGGTTAAGGTTAAGAGTTAGGGTTTAGGGTTAGGGTTAGGGTTAGGGTTAGTTTTAGGGTTAGAGTTATGTGGTATGGTTTGTGTTAGAGGTAGGGTTAGGTTTACTGGTCACGGTTAGGGTTACGTTTAGGGGGTAGCATTAGGGTTAGGGTTAGGGTTAGGGTTAAGGGATAGGATTAGGGATAAGTGTTGGGCTTAGGGTTAGGGTTTAGTGTTAGGGTTAGCATTAACGATTAGGGTTAGGGTCAGGGTTAAATGCTTGGGTGCGGGTAATGGTTAGGGTCATGGTTAAGGTTCACGGATAGGGTTAGTGTTAAGGGTTACGGGTAGGTTTAGGGTTCACGGTTAGAGCTAGCATTAGGGCTTAAGGTTAGGATTAGGAGGTACTTTAGATTTAGGGTTAGATCTAGGCGTTAGGGTAAGGGCTAGCGTTAGGGTTAAGAGATAGGGTTAGGTTTAATGCTTAGGATTAGGGTTAGGGTTTGGGGTGAAAGTAAGTGTTAGGGGTTAGGTTTAAGGATCCAAGGTTAGGGTTATTTTTAGCTGTAGTGTTAGGGTTAGGGATAAGGGATCCCATTAGCATTAAGGGTCTTCCTTACTGTAGGGTTAAGGGTTAGGCTTAGAGTTAAAGGTTAAGGTTAGGGTCAGTGTTAAGATTTAGGGTGAGGGTTAACGGTTAGGGTAAAGGTTAAGCGTTAGGGT
The DNA here is from genome assembly GCF_041146395.1 of Eulemur rufifrons. Lineage (NCBI taxonomy): Eukaryota > Metazoa > Chordata > Mammalia > Primates > Lemuridae > Eulemur > Eulemur rufifrons. The sequence continues at coordinate 123,925 of NW_027182831.1, read as the reverse complement.
TAGGGATTAGTGATTAGGGTTTTTGGTTAGTGTTAGGGATAGCGGTTAGGAGTTAGTGTTTTATGAAGGGGTATGGTTAGAATTAGGACTGGGGTTAGAGTTAGAGTGAGGTATAGGGGTTAGGATTAGGGGTTAGTTTTAGGGTAAAAGGATAGGATTAGGGTTACGGGTTGGGCTTAGGTTTAGGGTTAAAATTTACTGCTAGTGTTAGGGATAGGGTTCAGTGTTAGCTTTAGGGGTTCTGGTTAGGATTAGGTGTTAGGTTAGTGTCAGGGTTAGGTCTAGATGTGAGGGTAAGGTTTAGTGTTAGCTTTAAGAGCTAGGGTTAGGTTTAATGGTTAGGATTAGGATTAGGGTTAAGTGTTAGGGTAAGGCTTAGGGGTTAGGGTGAAGGGTTAGGGTCAAGGGTTAGGGTTTTTGTTAGGCATAGCGTTGGGGTTAGAAGTAAGGGTTACTGTCAGTGTCAGGGTTGTAGGTAGGGTTACGGTTAGGGTTAGCGGTTTAGAATTAGGGTTAGGGATTAGGTGTCACAGTGATCACTAGGAGATAGGGTTAGAATTATGGGATAGGGGTTGTTCTCAGGAAATGGGTTATGCATTAACGTTAGGATAAGAGGTTAAAGTTAGGCGCAAGGTGAGGTTTACGTGTTAAGGGGAGAAATAGGAACAGGGTTGGGTGTTATGTTCAGGGTTAGGGTTATCTGTTAAAGGTATTGTTTATGCTTAGCGCACGGGCCCTGTCTGCATTGGGCGGGCGGGGAGAGTTTAGGGGGCTGTGATTGTACCCGGGAACCCACTCTATCATACTCTGGGTATGAGCCCGTGGCTATCATGCTGGACGCAGTGGTAGAGCCTCCTTTCACGCATGGCATGGGAGGATTGCAGGCTTTCTAAACTCTAAGAAAGCAAGAAGTCTGTGAATTAGATTTAGGGTTAGGAATATGGTTAGGGTTAAGCATGAAGTTTAGTGTTAGGGTGAGGGCTTAGGGTTAGGGATTAGGGTTAGGGTTAAAGGTTACTCTTAGGTTTAACGGTTACACTTTGGTTTAGGGTTGAGGTTTACGGTTAGGGTTAAGATGAGGGGTTAGGGTTTGGTACAGAGTTAGGGTTAAGTGTTAGGTTTAGGGTTGAAGATTAGGATTAGGGTTAGGATTAAAGGTTAGCGTGAGAGTTAACGCTTAGTGTTAAGGTTAAGAGTTAGGGGATAGGGTTAGGGTTAGGGTTAGTTTTAGGGTTAGAGTTATGTGCTATGGTTTGTGTTAGGGGTTAGGGTTAGGTTTACTGGTCACGGTTAGGGTTACGTTTAGGGGTTAGCATTAGGGTTAGTGTTAGGGTTAGGGTTAAGGGATAGGATTAGGGTTAAGTGTTGGGCTTAGGGTTAGGGTTTAGTGTTAAGGTTAGCATTAAGGATAAGGGTTAGGGTCAGGGTTAAATGCTTGGGTGCGGGTAATGGTTAGGGTCAGGGTTAAGGTTCACGGATAGGGTTAGTGTTAAGGGTTACGGGTAGGTTTAGGGTTCAGGGTTAGTGTTAGCATTAGGGCTTAAGGTTAGGATTAGGCGGTAGGTTAGATTTAGGGTTAGATCTAGGCGTTAGGGTAAGGGCTAGCGTTAGGGTTAAGAGATAGGGTTAGGTTTAATGCTTAGGATTAGGGTTAGGGTTTGGGGTTAAAGTAAGTGTTAGGGGTTAGGTTTAAGGATCCAAGGTTAGGGTTATTTTTAGCTGTAGTGTTAGGGTTAGGGATAAGGGATCCCATTAGCATTAAGGGTCTTCCTTCCTGTAGGGTTAAGGGTTAGGCTTAGAGTTAAAGGTTAAGGTTAGGGTCAGTGTTAAGATTTAGGGTGAGGGTTAACGGTTAGGGTAAAGGTTAAGCGTTAGGGTTAGGGATTAGTGATTAGGGTTTTTGGTTAGTGTTAGGGTTAGCGGTTAGGAGTTAGTGTTTTATGAAGGGGTATGGTTAGAATTAGGATTGGGGTTAGAGTTAGGGTGAGGTATAGGGGTTGGGGTTAGGTTTTGGGGTTAGTTTTAGGGTAAAAGGATAGGATTAGGGTTACGGGTTGGGCTTCGGTTTAGGGTTAAAGTTTACTGCTGGGGTTAGGGATAGGGTTCAGGGTTAGCTTTAGGGGTTCTGGTTAGGGTTAGGTGTTAGGTTAGTGTCAGGGTTAGGTCTAGTCGTGAGGGTAAGGTTTAGGGTTAGCTTTAAGAACTAGGGTTAGGTTTAATGGTTACGATTAGGATTAGGGTTAAGGGTTAGGGTAAGGCTTAGGGGTTAGGATGAAGGGTTAGGGTCAAGGGTTAGGGTTTTTGTTAGGCATAGCGTTGGGGTTAGAAGTAAGGGTTACTGTCAGTGTTAGGGTTGTAGGTAGGGTTACGGTTAGGGTTAGCGGTTTAGAATTAGGGTTAGGGATTAGGTGTCACAGTGATGACTAGGAGATAGGGTTAGAATTATGGGATAGGGGTTGTTCTCAGGAAATGGGTTATGCATTAACGTTAGGATAAGAGGTTAAAGTTAGGCGCACGGTGAGGTTTACGTGTTAAGGGGAGAAATAGGAACAGGGTTGGGTGTTATGTTCAGGGTTAGGGTTATCTGTTAAAGGTATTGTTTATGCTTAGCGCACGGGCCCTGTCTTCATTAGGCGGGCGGGGCGAGTTTAGGGGGCCGGGATTGTACCCGGGAACCCACTCTATCATACTCTGGGTATGGGCCCGTGGGTTTCATGCAGGACACAGTGGTAGAGGCTCCTTTCACGCATGGCATGGGAGGATTGCAGGCTTTCTAAACTCTAAGAAAGCAAGAAGTCTGAGAATTAGATTTAGGGTTAGGATTCTGGTTAGGGTTAAGGATGAAGTTTAGTGTTAGGGTGAGGGCTTAGGGTTAGGGAATAGGGTTAGTGTTAAAGGTTACTCTTAGGTTTAACGGTTACACGTTGGTTTAGGGTTGAGGTTTACGGTTAGGGTTAAGATGAGGGGTTAGGGTTTGGTACAGGGTTAGGGTTAAGTGTTAGGTTTAGGGTTGAAGATTAGGATTAGGGTTAGGTTTAAAGGTTAGCGTGAGAGTTAACGCTTAGGGTTAAGGTTAAGAGTTAGGGTTTAGGGTTAGGGTTAGGGTTAGGGTGAGTTTTAGGGTTAGAGTTATGTGCTATGGTTTGTGTTAGAGGTTAGGGTTAGGTTTACTGGTCACGGTTAGGGTTACGTTTACGGGTTAGCATTAGGGTTAGGGTTAGGGTTAAGAGATAGGATTATGGTTAAGTGTTGGGCTTAGGGTTAGGGTTTAGTGTTAGGGTTAGCATTAAGGATTAGTGTTAGGGTCAGGGTTAAATGCTTGGGTGCGGGTAATGGTTAGGGTCAGGGTTAAGGTTCACGGATAGGGTTAGTGTTAAGGGTTACGGGTAGGTTTAGGGTTGAGGGTTAGTGTTAGCATTAGTGCTGAAGGTTAGGATTAGACGGTAGGTTAGTTTTAGGGTTAGATCTAGGCGTTAGGGTAAGGGCTAGCGTTAGGGTTAAGAGATAGGGTTAGGTTTAATGCTTAGGATTAGGGTTAGGTTTTGGGGTGAAAGTAAGTGTTAGGGGTTAGGTTTAAGGATCCAAGGTTAGGGTTATTTTTAGCTGTAGTGTTAGTTTTAGGGATAAGGGATCCCATTAGCATTAAGGGTCTTCCTTCCTGTAGGGTTAAGGGTTAGGCTTAGAGTTAAAGGTTAAGGTTAGGGTCAGGGTTAAGATTTAGTGTGAGGGTTAACGGTTAGGGTAAAGGTTAAGCGTTAGGGTTAGGGATTAGTGATTAGGGTTTTTGGTTAGTGTTAGGGTTAGCGGTTAGGAGTTAGTGTTTTATGAAGGGGTATGGTTAGAATTAGGATTGGGGTTAGTGTTAGGGTGAGGTATAGGGGTTAGGTTTAGGGGTTAGTTTTAGGGTAAAAGGATACGATTAGGGATACGGGTTGGGCTTAGGTTTAGGGTTAAATTTTACTGCTAGGGTTAGGGATAGGGTTCAGGGTTAGCTTTAGGGATTCTGGTTAGGGTTAGGTGTTAGGTTAGTGTCAGGGTTAGGTCTAGTCGTCAGGGTAAGATTTAGGGTTAGCTTTAAAGCTAGGTTTAGGTTTAATGGTTAGGATTAGGATTAGGGTAAAGGGTTGGTGTAAGGCTTAGGGGTTAGGGTGAAGGGTTAGGGTCAAGGGTTAGGGTTTTTGTTAGGCATAGCGTTGGGGTTAGAAGTTACGGTTACTGTCAGTGTTAGGGTTGTAGGTAGGGTTCCGGTTAGGGTTAGCGGTTTAGAATTAGGGTTAGGGATTCGGTGTCACAGTGATGACTAGGAGATAGGGTTAGAATTATGGGATAGGGGTTGTTCTCAGGAAATGGGTTATGCATTAACGTTAGGATAAGAGGTTAAAGTTAGGCGCACGGTGAGGTTTACGTGTTAAGGGGAGAAATAGGAACAGGGTTGGGTGTTATGTTCAGGGTTAGGGTTATCTGTTAAAGGTATTGTTTATGCTTAGCGCACGGGCCCTGTCTGCATTAGGGGGGCGGGGGGAGTTTAGGGGGCTGCGAATGTACCCGGGAACCCACTCTATCATACTCTGGGTATGGGCCCGTGGGTTTCATGCAGGACACATTGGTAGAGCCTCCTTTCACGCATGGCATGGGAGGATTGCAGGCTTTCTAAACTCTAAGAAAGCAAGAAGTCTGAGAATTAGATTTAGGGTTAGGATTCTGGTTAGGGTTAAGGATGAAGTTTAGTGTTAGGGTGAGGGCTTAGGTTTAGGGATTAGGGTTAGGGTTAAAGGTTACTCTTAGGTTTAACGGTTACACTTTGGTTTAGGGTTGAGGTTTACGGTTAGGGTTAAGATGAGGGGTTAGGGTTTGGTACAGGGTTAGGGTTAAGTGTTAGGTTTAGGGTTGAAGATTAGGATTAGGGTTAGGATTAAAGGTTAGCGTGAGAGTTAACGCTTAGTGTTAAGGTTATGAGTTAGGGGTTAGGGTTAGGGTTAGGGTTAGTTTTAGGGTTAGAGTTATGTGCTATAGTTTGTGTTAGAGGTTAGGGTTAGGTTTACTGGTCACGGTTAGGGTTACGTTTAGGGGTTAGCATTAGGGTTAGAGTTAGGGTTAAGGGATAGGATTAGGGTTAAGTGTTGGGCTTAGGGTTAGGGTTATCATTAAGGATTAGGGTTAGGGTCAGGGTTAAATGCTTGGGTAAGGGTAATGGTTAGGGTCAGGGTTAAGGTTCACGGATAGGGTTAGTGTAAGTGTTACGCGTAGGTTTAGGGTTCAGGGTTAGTGTTAGCATTAGGGCTTAAGGTTAGGATTAGGCGGTAGGTTAGATTTAGGGTTAGATGTAGGCGTTAGGGTAAGGGCTAGCGTTCGGGTTAAGAGATAGGGTTAGGTTTAATGCTTAGGATTAGGGTTAGGGTTTGGGGTTAAAGTAAGTGTTAGGGGTTAGGTTTAAGGATCCAAGGTTAGGGTTATTTTTAGCTGTAGTGTTAGGGTTAGGGATAAGGGATCCCATTAGCATTAAGGGTCTTCCTTACTGTAGGGTTAAGGGTTAGGCTTACAGTTAAAGGTTAAGGTTAGGGTAAGTGTTAAGATTTAGGGTTAGGGTTAACGGTTAGGGTAAAGGTTAAGCGTTAGGGTTAGGGATTAGTGATTAGGGTTTTTGGTTAGTGTTCGGGTTAGCGGTTAGGAGTTAGTGTTTTATGAAGGGGTATGGTTAGAATTAGGATTGCGGTTAGAGTTAGGGTGAGGTATAGGGGTTAGGTTTAGGGGTTAGTTTTAGGGTAAAAGGATAGGATTAGGGTTACGGGTTGGGCTTAGGTTTAGGGTTAAAGTTTACTGATGGGTTCAGGGATAGGGTTCAGGGTTAGCTTTAGGGGTTCTGGTTAGGGTTAGGTGTTAGGTTAGTGTCAGGGTTAGGTCTAGTCGTGAGGGTAAGGTTTAGGGTTAGCTTTAAGAGCTAGGGTTAGGTTTAATGGTTAGGATTAGGATTAGGGTTAAGGGTTAGTGTAAGGCTTAGGGGTTACGGTGAAGGGTTAGGGTCAAGGGTTAGGGTTTTTGTTAGGCATAGCGTTGGGGTTAGAAGTAAGGTTTACACTCAGTGTTGGGTTGTAGGTAGGGTTACGGTAAGGGTTAGCGGTTTAGAATTAGGGTTAGGGATTAGGTGTCACAGTAATGACTAGGAGATAGGGTTAGAATTATGGGATAGGGGTTGTTCTCAGGAAATGGGTTATGCATTAACGTTAGGATAAGAGGTTAATGTTAGGCGCACGGTGAGGTTTACGTGTTAAGGGGAGAAATAGGAACAGGGTTGGGTGTTATGCTCAGGGTTAGGGTTATCTGTTAAAGGTATTGTTTATGCTTAGCGCACGGGCCCTGTCTGAATTAGCGGGCGGGGGAAGCATAGGGGGCTGGGATTGTACCCGGAAACCCACTCTATCATACTCTGGGTATGGGCCCATGGGTTTCATGCAGGACACAGTGGTAGAGCCTCCTTTCACGCATGGCATGGGAGGATTGCAGGCTTTCTAAACTCTAAGAAAGCAAGAAGTCTGAGAATTAGATTTAGGGTTAGGATTCTGGTTAGGGTTAAGGATGAAGTTTAGTGTTAGTGTGAGGGCTTAGGGTTAGGGATTAGGGTTAGGGTGAAAGGTTACTCTTAGGTTTAACGGTTACACTTTTTTTTAGGGTTGAGGTTTACGGTTAGGGTTAAGATGAGGGGTTAGGGTTTGGTACAGGGTTAGGGTTAAGTGTTAGGTTTAGGGTTGAAGATTAGGATTAGGGTTAGGATTAAAGGTTAGTGTGAGAGTTAACGCTTAGGGATAAGGTTAAGAGTTAGGGTTCAGGGTTAGGGTTAGGGTTAGTTTTAGGGTTAGAGTTATGTGCTATGGTTTGTGTTAGAGGTGTGGGTTAGGTTTACTGGTAACGGTTAGGGTTACGTGTAGGGGTTAGCATTAGGGTTAGGGTTAGGGTTAAGGGATAGGATTACGGTTAAGTGTTGGGCTTAGGGTTAGGGTTCAGTGTTAAGGTTAGCATTAAGGATTAGGGTTAGGGTCAGGGTTAAATGCTTGGGTGAGGGTAATGGTTAGGGTCAGGGTTTAGGTTCACGGATAGGGTTAGTGTTAAGGGTTACGGGTAGGTTTAGGGTTCAGGGTTAGTGTTAGCATTAGGGTTTAAGGTTAGGATTAGGCGGTAGGTTAGATTTAGGGTTAGATCTAGGCGTTAGGGTAAGGGCTAGCGTTCGGGTTAAGAGATAGGGTTAGGTTTAATGCTTAGGATTAGGGTTAGGGTTTGGGGTTAAAGTAAGTGTTAGGGGTTAGGTTTAAGGATCCAAGGTTAGGGTTATTTTTAGCTGTAGTGTTAGGGTTAGGGATAAGGGATCCCATTAGCATTAAGGGTCTTCCTTCCTGTAGGGTTAAGGGTTAGGCTTAGAGTTAAAGGTTAAGGTTAGGGTCAGTGTTAAGATTTAGGGTGAGGGTTAACGGTTAGGGTAAAGGTTAAGCGTTATGGTTAGGGCTTAGTGATTAGGGGTTTTGGTTAGTGTTCGGGTTAGCGGTTAGGAGTTAGTGTTTTATGAAGGGGTATGGTTAGAATTAGGATTGGGGTTAGAGTTAGGGTGAGGTATAGGGGTTAGGTTTAGCGGTTAGTTTTAGGGTAAAAGGATAGGATTAGGGTTACGGGTTGGGCTTAGGTTTAGGGTTAAAGTTTACTGCTAGCGTTAGGGATAGGCTTCAGGGTTAGCTTTAGGGGTTCTGGTTAGGGTTAGGTGTTAGGTTAGTGTCAGGGTTAGGTCTAGTCGTGAGGGTAAGGTTTAGGATTAGCTTTAAGAGCTAGGGTTAGGTTTAATGGTTAGGATTAGGATTAGGGTTAAGGGTTAGGGTAAGGCTTAGGGGTTAGTGTGAAGGGTTAGGGTCAAGGGTTAGGATTTTTGTTAGGCATAGCGTTGGGGTTAGAAGTAAGGGTTACTGTCAGTGTTAGGGTTTTAGGTAGGGTTACGGTTAGGGTTAGTGGTTTAGAATTAGGGTTAGGGATTAGGTGTCACAGTGATGACTAGGAGATAGGGTTAGAATTATGGGATAGGGGTTGTTCTCAGGAAATGGGTTATGCATTAACGTTAGGATAAGAGGTTAAAGTTAGGCGCACGGTGAGGTTTACGTGTTAAGGGGAGAAATAGGAACAGGGTTGGGTGTTATGTTCAGGGTTAGGGTTATCTGTTAAAGGTATTGTTTATGCTTAGCGCACGGGCCCTGTCTGCATTGGGCGGGCGGGGGGAGTTTAGGGGGCTGGGATTGTACCCGGGAACCCACTCTATCATACTCTGGGTATGGGCCCGTGGGTTTCATGCAGGACACAGTGGTAGAGCCTCCTTTCACGCATGGCATGGGAGGATTGCAGGCTTTCTAAACTCTAAGAAAGCAAGAAGTCTGAGAATTAGATTTAGGGTTAGGATTCTGGTTAGGGTTAAGGATGAAGTTTAGTGTTAGGGTGAGGGCTTAGGGTTAGGGATTAGGGTTAGGGTTAAAGGTTACTCTTAGGTTTAACGGTTACACTTTGCCTTAGGGTTGAGGTTTACGGTTAGGGTTAAGATGAGGGGTTAGGGTTTGGTACAGGGTTAGGGTTAAGTGTTAGGTTTAGGGTTGAAGATTAGGATTAGGGTTAGGATTAAAGGTTAGTGTGAGAGTTAACGCTTAGGGATAAGGTTAAGAGTTAGGGTTCAGGGTTAGGGTTAGGGTTAGTTTTAGGGTTAGAGTTATGTGCTATGGTTTGTGTTAGAGGTGTGGGATAGGTTTACTGGTAACGGTTAGGGTCACGTTTAGGGGTTAGCATTAGGGTTAGGGTTAGGGTTAAGGGATAGTATTACGGTTAAGTGTTGGGCTTAGGGTTAGGGTTCAGTGTTAAGGTTAGCATTAAGGATTAGGGTTAGGGTCAGGGTTAAATGCTTGGGTGAGGGTAATGGTTAGGGTCAGGGTTTAGGTTCACGGATAGGGTTAGTGTTAAGGGTTACGGGTAGGTTTAGGGTTCAGCGTTAGTGTTAGCATTAGGGTTTAAGGTTAGGATTAGGCGGTAGGTTAGATTTAGGGTTAGATCTAGGCGTTAGGGTAAGGGCTAGCGTTTGGGTTAAGAGATAGGGTTAGGTTTAATGCTTAGGATTAGGGTTAGGGTTTGGGGTTAAAGTAAGTGTTAGGGGTTAGGTTTAAGGATCCAAGGTTAGGGTTATTTTTAGCTGTAGTGTTAGGGTTAGGGATAAGGGATCCCATTAGCATTAAGGGTCTTCCTTCCTGTAGGGTTAAGGGTTAGGCTTAGCGTTAAAGGTTAAGGTTAGGGTCAGTGTTAAGATTTAGGGTGAGGGTTAACGGTTAGGGTAAAGGTTAAGCGTTAGGGTTAGGGCTTAGTGATTAGGGTTTTTGGTTAGTGTTCGGGTTAGCGGTTAGGAGTTAGTGTTTTATGAAGGGGTATGGTTAGAATTAGGATTGGGGTTAGAGTTAGGGTGAGGTATAGGGGTTAGGTTTAGGGGTTAGTTTTAGGGTAAAAGGATAGGATTAGGGTTACGGGTTGGGCTTAGGTTTAGGGTTAAAGTTTACTGCTAGGGTTAGGGATAGGCTTCAGGGTTAGCTTTAGGGGTTCTGCTTAGGGTTAGGTGTTAGGTTAGTGTCAGGGTTAGGTCTAGTCGTGAGGGTAAGGTTTAGGATTAGCTTTAAGAGCTAGGGTTAGGTTTAATGGTTAGGATTAGGATTAGGGTTAAGGGTTAGGGTAAGGCTTAGGGGTTAGGGTGAAGGGTTAGGGTCAAGGGTTAGGGTTTTTGTTAGGCATAGCGTTGGGGTTAGAAGTAAGGGTTACTGTCAGTGTTAGGGTTCTAGGTAGGGTTACGGTTAGGGTTAGCGGTTTAGAATTAGGGTTAGGGATTAGGTGTCACAGTGATGACTAGGAGATAGGGTTAGAATTATGGGATAGGGGTTGTTCTCAGGAAATGGGTTATGCATTAACGTTAGGATAAGAGGTTAAAGTTAGGCGCACGGTGAGGTTTACGTGTTAAGGGGAGAAATAGGAACAGGGTTGGGTGTTATGTTCAGGGTTAGGGTTATCTGTTAAAGGTATTGTTTATGCTTAGCGCACGGGCCCTGTCTGCATTAGGCGGGCGGGGGGAGTTTAGAGGGCTGGGATTGTACCCGGGAACCCACTCTATCATAATCTGGGTATGGGCCCGTGGGTTTCATGCAGGACACAGTGGTAGAGCCTCCTTTCACGCATGGCATGGGACGATTGCAGGCTTTCTAAACTCTAAGAAAGCAAGAAGTCTGAGAATTAGATTTAGGGTTAGGATTATCGTTAGGGTTAAGGATGAAGTTTAGTGTTAGGGTGAGGGCTTAGGGTTAGGGCTTAGGGTGAGGGTTAAAGGTTACTCTTAGGTTTAACGGTTACACTTCGGTTTAGGGTTGAGGTTTACAGTTAGGGTTAAGATGAGGGGTTAGGGTTTGGTATAGGGTTAGGGTTAAGTGTTAGGTTTAGGGTTGAAGATTAGGATTAGGGTTAGGATTAAAGGTTAGCGTGAGAGTTAACGCTTAGGGTTAACGTTATGAGTTAGGGGTTAGGGTTAGGGTTAGGGTTAGTTTTAGGGTTAGAGTTATGTGCTATGGTTTGTTTTAGAGGTTAGGGTTAGGTTTACTGGTCACGGTTGGGGTTACGTTTTGGGGTTAGCTTTAGGGTTAGGGTTAGGGTTAAAGGATAGGATTAGGGTTAAGTGTTGGGCTTAGGGTTAGGGTTTAGTGTTAGGGTTAGCATTAAGGATTAGGGTTAAGGTCAGGGTTAAATGCTTGAGTGCGGGTAATGGTTAGGGTCAGGGTTTAGGTTCACGGATAGGGTTAGTGTTAAGGATTACGGGTAGGTTTAGGGTTCAGGGTTAGTGTTAGCATTAGGGCTTAAGGTTAGGATTAGGCGGTAGGTTAGATTTAGGGTTAGATCTAGGCGTTAGGGTAAGGGCTAGCGTTAGGGTTAAGAGATAGGTTTAGGTTTAATGCTTAGGATTAGGGTTAGTGTTTGGGGTTAAAGTAAGTGTTAGTGGTTAGGTTTAAGGATCAAAGGTTAGGGTTATTTTTAGCTGTAGTGTTAGGCTTAGGGATAAGGGATCCCGTTAGCCTTAAGGGTCTTCCTTACTGTAGGGTTAAGGTTTAGGCTTAGAGTTACAGGTTAAGGTTAGGGTCAGTGTTAAGATTTAGGGTGAGGGTTAACGGTTAATGTAAAGGTTAAGCGTTAGGGTTAGGGATTAGTGATTAGGGTTTTTGGATAGTGTTAGGGTTAGCGGTTAGGAGTTAGTGTTTTATGAAGGGGTATGGTTAGAATTAGGATTGGGGTTAGAGTTAGGGTGAGGTATAGGGGTTAGGTTTAGGGGTTAGTTTTAGGGTAAAAGGATAGGATTAGGGTTACGGGTTGGGCTTAGGTTTAGGGTTAA
>NW_027182831.1:105000-110000 GCF_041146395.1 Eulemur rufifrons | reverse complement strand
GGTTAGGGTTGGGTTAGGGTTAGGGTTAGGGGTTAGGGCTAGGGATAGGGTAGGAGTTAGGTTTAGGTTTAGGGGTTAGGGTTAGGGTTAGGGGTTAGGGTTAGGGCTAGGGGTTAGGGTTAGGATTAGGGGTTAGGGTAAGGGTAAGGGTAAGGGTTAGGGTTATTGTTAGGCATAGCGTTGGGGTTAGAAGTAAGGGTTACTGTCAGTGTTAGGGTTGTAGGTAGGGTTACGGTTAGGGTTAGCGGTTTAGAATTAGGGTTAGGGATTAGGTGTCACAGTGATGACTAGGAGATAGGGTTAGAATTATGGGATAGGGGTTGTTCTCAGGAAATGGGTTATGCATTAACGTTAGGATAAGAGGTTAAAGTTAGGCGCACTTTGAGGTTTACGTGTTAAGGGGAGAAATAGGAACAGGGTTGGGTGTTATGTTCAGGGTTAGGGTTATCTGTTAAAGGTATTGTTTATGCTTAGCTCACGGGCCCTGTCTGCATTAGGCGGGCGGGGGGAGTTTAGGGGGCTGGGATTGTACCCGGGAACCCACTCTATCATACTCTGGGTATGGGCCCGTGGGTTTCATGCAGGACACAGTGGTAGAGCCTCCTTTCACGCATGGCATGGGAGGATTGCAGGCTTTCTAAACTCTAAGAAAGCAAGAAGTCTGAGAATTAGATTTAGGGTTAGGATTCTGGTTAGGGTTAAGGATGAAGTTTAGTGTTAGGGTGAGGGCTTAGGGTTAGGGCTTAGGGTTAGGGTTAAAGGTTACTCTTAGGTTTAACAGTTACACTTTTTTTTAGGGTTGAGGTTTACGGTTAGGGTTAAGATGAGGGGTTAGGGTTTGGTACAGGGTTAGGGTTAAGTGTTAGGTTTAGGGTTGAATATTAGGTTTACGGTTAGGATTAAAGGTTAGCGTGAGAGTTAACGCTTAGGGTTAAGCTTAAGAGTTAGGGGTTAGGGTTAGGTTTAGGGTTCGTTTTAGGGTTAGAGTTATGTGCTATGGTTTGTGTTAGAGGTTAGGGTTAGGTTTACTGGTCACGGTGAGGGTTACGTTTCGGGGTTAGCATTAGGGTTAGGGTTAAGGGATACGATTAGGGTTAAGTGTTGGGAGTAGGGTGAGGGTTTAGTGTTAGGGTTATCATTAAGGATTAGGGGTAGGGTCAGGGTTAAATGCTTGGTTGCGGTTAATGGTTTGGGTCAGGGTTAAGGTTCACGGATAGGGTTAGTGTTAAGGGTTACGGGTAGGTTTAGGGTTGAGGGTTAGAGTTAGCATTAGGGCTTAAGGTTAGGATTAGGCGGTAGTTTCGATTTAGGGTTAGATCTAGGCCTTAGGGTAAGGGCTAGCGTTAGGGTTAAGAGATAGGGTTAGGTTTAATGCTTAGGATTAGGGTTAGGGTTTGGGGTTAAAGTAAGTGTTAGGGGTTAGGTTTAAGGATCAAAGGTTAGGTTATTTTTAGCTGTAGTGTTAGGGTTAGGGATAAGGGATCCCATTAGCATTAAGGGTCTTCCTTACTGTAGGGTTAAGGGTTAGGCTTAGAGTTAAAGGTTAAGGTTAGGGTCAGTGTTAAGATTTAGGGTGAGGGTTAACGGTTAGGGTAAACGTTAAGCGTTAGGGTTAGGGATTAGTGATTAGGGATTTTGGTTAGTGTTTGGGTTAGCGGTTAGGAGTTAGTGTTTTATGAAGGGGTATGGTTAGAATTAGGATTGGGGTTAGAGTTAGGGTGAGGTATAGGGGTTAGGTTTAGGGGTTAGTTTTAGGGTAAAAGGATAGGATTAGGGTTACGGGTTGGGCTTAGGTTTAGGGTTAAAGTTTACTGCTAGGGTTAGGGATAGGGTTCAGGGTTAGCTTTAGGGGTTCTGGTTAGTGTTAGGTGTTAGGTTAGTGTCAGGGTTAGGTCTAGTCGTGAGGGTAAGGTTTAGGGTTAGCTTTAAGAGCTAGGGTTAGGTTTAATGGTTAGGATTAGGATTAGGGTTAAGGGTTAGGGTAAGGCTTAGGGATTAGGGTGAAGGGTTAGGGTCAAGGGTTAGGGTTTTTGTTAGGCATAGCGTTGGGGTTAGAAGTAAGGGTTACTGTCAGTGTTAGGGTTGTAGGTAGGGTTACGGTTAGGGTTAGCGGTTTAGAATTATGGTTAGGGATTAGGTGTCACAGTGATGACTAGGAGATAGGGTTAGAATTATGGGATAGGGGTTGTTCTCAGGAAATGGGTTATGCATTAACGTTAGGATAAGAGGTTAAAGTTAGGCGCACTTTGAGGTTTACGTGTTAAGGGGAGAAATAGGAACAGGGTTGGGTGTTACGTTCAGGGTTAGGGTTATCTGTTAAAGGTATGTTTTTGCTTAGCGCACGGGCCCTGTCTGCATTAGGCGGGCGGGGGGAGTTTAGGGGGCTGGGATTGTACCCGGGAACCCACTCTATCATACTCTGGGTATGGGCCCGTGGGTTTCATGCAGGACACAGTGGTAGAGGCTCCTTTCACCCATGGCATGGCATGATGGCAGGCTTTCTAAACTCTAAGAAAGCAAGAAGTGTGAGAATGAGATTTAGGGTTGGATTATGGTTAGGGTTAAGGATGAAGTTTAGTGTTAGGGTGAGGGCTTAGGCTTAGGTATTAGGGTTAGGGTTAAAGGTTACTCTTAGGTTTAACGGTTACACTTTGGTTTAGGGTTGAGGTTTACGATTAGGGTTAAGATGAGGGGTTAGGTTATGGTACAGGGTTAGGGTTAAGTGTTAGGTTTAGTGTTGAAGATTAGGATTAGGGTTAGGATTAAAGGTTAGCGTGAGAGTTAACGCTTAGGGTTAATGTTAAGAGTTAGGGTTTAGGGTTAGGATTAGGGATAGGGTTAGTTTTAGTTAGTTTAGTGCTATGGTTTGTGTTAGAGGTTAGGGTTAGGTTTACTGGTCACGGTTAGTGTTACGTTTAGGGGTTAGCATTAGGGTTAGGGTTAAGGGATAGGATTAGGGATAAGTGTTGGGCTTAGGGTTAGGGTTTAGTGTTAGAGTTAGCATTAAGGATTAGGGGTAGGGTCAGGGTTAAATGCTTTGGTGCGGGTAATGGTTAGGGTCAGAGTTAAGGTTGACGGATAGGGTTAGTGTTAAGGGTTACGGGTAGGTTTAGGGTTCAGGGTTAGAGTTAGCATTAGGGCTTAAGGTTAGGATTAGGCGGTAGGTTAGATTTAGGGTTAGATCTAGGCGTTAGGGTAAGGGGTAGCGTTAGGGTTAAGAGATAGGGTTAGGTTTAATGCTTAGGATTAGGGTTAGGGTTTGGGGTTAAAGTAAGTGTTAGGGGTTAGGTTTAAGGATCAAAGGTTAGGGTTATTTTTAGCTGTAGTGTTAGGGTTACGGATAAGGGATCCCATTAGCCTTAAGGGTCTTCCTTACTGTAGGGTTAAGGTTTAGGCTTAGAGTTACAGGTTAAGGTTAGGGTCAGTGTTAAGATTTAGGGTGAGGGTTAACGGTTAGGGTAAAGGTTAAGCGTTAGGGTTAGGGATTAGTGATTAGGGTTTTTGGTTAGTGTTAGGGTTAGCGGTTAGGAGTTAGTGTTTTATGAAGGGGTATGGTTAGAATTAGGATTGGGGTTAGAGTTAGGGTGAGGTATAGGGGTTAGGTTTAGGGGTTAGTTTTAGGGTAAAAGGATAGGATTAGGGTTACGGGTTGGGCTTAGGTTTAGGGTTAAAGTTTACTGCTAGGCTTAGGGATTGGGTTCAGGGTTAGTTACGGGTCTGGTTAGGGTCAGGTGTTAGGTTAGTGTCAGGGTTCGGTCTAGTCGTGAGGGTAAGGTTTAGGGTTAGCTTTAAGAGCTAGGGTTAGTTTTAATGGTTAGGATTAGGATTAGGGTTAAGGGTTAGGGTAAGGCTTAGGGGTTAGTGTGAAGGGTTAGGGTCAAGGGTTAGGGTTTTTGTTAGGCATAGCGTTGGGGTTAGAAGTAAGGGTTACTGTCAGTGTTAGGGTTGTAGTTGGGTTACGGTTAGGGTTAGCGGTTTAGAATTAGGGTTAGGGATTAGGTGTCACAGTGATGACTAGGAGATAGGGTTAGAATTATGGGATAGGGGTTGTTCTCAGGAAATGGGTTATGCATTAACGTTAGGATAAGAGGTTAAAGTTAGGCACACGGTGAGGTTTACGTGTTAAGGGGAGAAATAGGAACAGGGTTGGGTGTTATGTTCAGGGTTAGGGTTATCTGTTAAAGGTATTGTTTATGCTTAGTGCACGGGCCCTGTCTGCATTGGGCGGGCGGGGGGAGTTTAAGGGGCTGGGATTGTACCCGGGAACCCACTCTATCATACTCTGGGTATGGGCCAGTGGGTTTCATGCAGGACGCAGTGGTAGAGCCTCCTTTCACGCATGGCATGGGAGGATTGCAGGCTTTCTAAACTCTAAGAAAGCAAGAAGTCTGAGAATTAGATTTAGGGTTAGGATTATGGTTAGGGTTAAGGATGAAGTTTAGTGTTAGGGTGAGGGCTTAGGGTTAGGGATTAGGGTTAGGGTTAAAGGTTACTCTTAGGTTTAACGGTTACACTTTGGTTTCGGGTTGAGGTTTACGGTTAGGGTTAAGATGAGGGGTTAGGGTTTGGTACAGGGTTAGGGTTATGTGTTAGGGTTAGGGTTCAAGATTAGGATTAGGGTTAGGATTAAAGGTTAGCGTGAGAGTTAACGCTTAGTGTTAAGGTTTAGAGTTAGGGTTTAGGGTTAGGGTTAGGGTTAGTTTTAGAGTTAGAGTTATGTGCTATGGTTTGTGTTAGAGGTTAGGGTTAGGTTTACTGGTCACGGCTAGGGTTAGGTTTAGGGGGTAGCATTAGGGTTAGGCTTATGGTTAGATTTAAGGGATAGGAGTAGGGATAAGTTTTGGGCTTAGGGTTAGGGTTTAGTGTTAATGTTAGCATTAAGGATTAGGGTTACGGTCAGGGTTAAATGCTTGGGTGCGGGTAATGGTTAGGGTCAGGGTTAAGGTTCACGGATAGGGTTAGTGTTAAGGGTTACGGGTAGGTTTAGGGTTCAGGGTTAG
>NW_027182831.1:92500-95000 GCF_041146395.1 Eulemur rufifrons | reverse complement strand
AGGGTTAGGGTTGGGTTAGGGTTAGGGGTAGGGTTAGGGTTAGGGTTAGGGTTAGGGTTAGGGTTAGAGTTATGTGCTATGGTTTGTGTTAGAGGTTAGGGTTAGGTTTACTGGTCACGGTGAGGGTTACGTTTCGGGGTTAGCATTAGGGTTAGGGTTAAGGGATACGATTAGGGTTAAGTGTTGGGAGTAGGGTGAGGGTTTAGTGTTAGGGTTATCATTAAGGATTAGGGGTAGGGTCAGGGTTAAATGCTTGGTTGCGGTTAATGGTTTGGGTCAGGGTTAAGGTTCACGGATAGGGTTAGTGTTAAGGGTTACGGGTAGGTTTAGGGTTGAGGGTTAGAGTTAGCATTAGGGCTTAAGGTTAGGATTAGGCGGTAGTTTCGATTTAGGGTTAGATCTAGGCCTTAGGGTAAGGGCTAGCGTTAGGGTTAAGAGATAGGGTTAGGTTTAATGCTTAGGATTAGGGTTAGGGTTTGGGGTTAAAGTAAGTGTTAGGGGTTAGGTTTAAGGATCAAAGGTTAGGTTATTTTTAGCTGTAGTGTTAGGGTTAGGGATAAGGGATCCCATTAGCATTAAGGGTCTTCCTTACTGTAGGGTTAAGGGTTAGGCTTAGAGTTAAAGGTTAAGGTTAGGGTCAGTGTTAAGATTTAGGGTGAGGGTTAACGGTTAGGGTAAACGTTAAGCGTTAGGGTTAGGGATTAGTGATTAGGGATTTTGGTTAGTGTTTGGGTTAGCGGTTAGGAGTTAGTGTTTTATGAAGGGGTATGGTTAGAATTAGGATTGGGGTTAGAGTTAGGGTGAGGTATAGGGGTTAGGTTTAGGGGTTAGTTTTAGGGTAAAAGGATAGGATTAGGGTTACGGGTTGGGCTTAGGTTTAGGGTTAAAGTTTACTGCTAGGGTTAGGGATAGGGTTCAGGGTTAGCTTTAGGGGTTCTGGTTAGTGTTAGGTGTTAGGTTAGTGTCAGGGTTAGGTCTAGTCGTGAGGGTAAGGTTTAGGGTTAGCTTTAAGAGCTAGGGTTAGGTTTAATGGTTAGGATTAGGATTAGGGTTAAGGGTTAGGGTAAGGCTTAGGGATTAGGGTGAAGGGTTAGGGTCAAGGGTTAGGGTTTTTGTTAGGCATAGCGTTGGGGTTAGAAGTAAGGGTTACTGTCAGTGTTAGGGTTGTAGGTAGGGTTACGGTTAGGGTTAGCGGTTTAGAATTATGGTTAGGGATTAGGTGTCACAGTGATGACTAGGAGATAGGGTTAGAATTATGGGATAGGGGTTGTTCTCAGGAAATGGGTTATGCATTAACGTTAGGATAAGAGGTTAAAGTTAGGCGCACTTTGAGGTTTACGTGTTAAGGGGAGAAATAGGAACAGGGTTGGGTGTTACGTTCAGGGTTAGGGTTATCTGTTAAAGGTATGTTTTTGCTTAGCGCACGGGCCCTGTCTGCATTAGGCGGGCGGGGGGAGTTTAGGGGGCTGGGATTGTACCCGGGAACCCACTCTATCATACTCTGGGTATGGGCCCGTGGGTTTCATGCAGGACACAGTGGTAGAGGCTCCTTTCACCCATGGCATGGCATGATGGCAGGCTTTCTAAACTCTAAGAAAGCAAGAAGTGTGAGAATGAGATTTAGGGTTGGATTATGGTTAGGGTTAAGGATGAAGTTTAGTGTTAGGGTGAGGGCTTAGGCTTAGGTATTAGGGTTAGGGTTAAAGGTTACTCTTAGGTTTAACGGTTACACTTTGGTTTAGGGTTGAGGTTTACGATTAGGGTTAAGATGAGGGGTTAGGTTATGGTACAGGGTTAGGGTTAAGTGTTAGGTTTAGTGTTGAAGATTAGGATTAGGGTTAGGATTAAAGGTTAGCGTGAGAGTTAACGCTTAGGGTTAATGTTAAGAGTTAGGGTTTAGGGTTAGGATTAGGGATAGGGTTAGTTTTAGTTAGTTTAGTGCTATGGTTTGTGTTAGAGGTTAGGGTTAGGTTTACTGGTCACGGTTAGTGTTACGTTTAGGGGTTAGCATTAGGGTTAGGGTTAAGGGATAGGATTAGGGATAAGTGTTGGGCTTAGGGTTAGGGTTTAGTGTTAGAGTTAGCATTAAGGATTAGGGGTAGGGTCAGGGTTAAATGCTTTGGTGCGGGTAATGGTTAGGGTCAGAGTTAAGGTTGACGGATAGGGTTAGTGTTAAGGGTTACGGGTAGGTTTAGGGTTCAGGGTTAGAGTTAGCATTAGGGCTTAAGGTTAGGATTAGGCGGTAGGTTAGATTTAGGGTTAGATCTAGGCGTTAGGGTAAGGGGTAGCGTTAGGGTTAAGAGATAGGGTTAGGTTTAATGCTTAGGATTAGGGTTAGGGTTTGGGGTTAAAGTAAGTGTTAGGGGTTAGGTTTAAGGATCAAAGGTTAGGGTTATTTTTAGCTGTAGTGTTAGGGTTACGGATAAGGGATCCCATTAGCCTTAAGGGTCTTCCTTACTGTAGGGTTAAGGTTTAGGCTTAGAGTTACAGGTTAAGGTTA
>NW_027182831.1:37500-50000 GCF_041146395.1 Eulemur rufifrons | reverse complement strand
GGATAGGATTAGGGTTACGGGTTGGGCTTAGGTTTAGGGTTAAAGTTTACTGCTAGGGTTAGGGATAGGGTTCAGGGTTAGCTTTAGGGGTTCTGGTTAGGGTTAGGTGTTAGGTTAGTGTCAGGGTTAGGTCTAGTCGTGAGGGTAAGGTTTAGGGTTAGCTTTAAGAGGTAGGGTTAGTTTTAATGGTTAGGATTAGGATTAGGGTTAAGGGTTAGGGTAAGGTTTAGGGGCTAGGGTGAAGGCTTAGGGTCAAGGGTTAGGGTTTTTGTTAGGCATAGCGTTGGGGTTAGAAGTAAGGGTTACTGTCAGTGTTAGGGTTGTAGGTAGGGTTACGGTTAGGGTTAGCGGTTTAGAATTAGGGTTAGGGATTAGGTGTCACAGTGATGACTAGGAGATAGGGTTAGAATTATGGGATAGGGGTTGTTCTCAGGAAATGGGTTATGCATTAACGTTAGGATAAGAGGTTAAAGTTAGGCGCACGGTGATGTTTACGTGTTAAGGGGAGAAATAGGAACAGGGTTGGGTGTTATGTTCAGGGTTAGGGTTATCTGTTAAAGGTATTGTTTATGCTTAGCGCACGGGCCCTGTCTGCATTGGGCGGGCGGGGGGAGTTTAGGGGGCTGGGATTGTACCCGGGAACCCACTCTATCATACTCTGGGTATGAGCCCGTGGGTTTCATGCAGGACGCAGAGGTAGAGCCTGCTTTCACGCATGGCATGGGAGGATTGCAGGCTTTCTAAACTCTAAGAAAGCAAGAAGTCTGAGAATTAGATTTAGGGTTAGGATTATGGTTAGGGTTAAGGATGAAGTTTAGTGTTAGGGTGAGGGCTTAGGGTTAGGGATTAGGGTTAGGGTTAAAGGTTAGTCTTAGGTTTAATGGTTACACTTTGGTATAGGTTTGAGGTTTACCGTTAGGGTTAAGATGAGGGGTTAGGGTTTGGTACAGGGTTAGGGTTAAGTGTTAGGTTTAGGGTTGAAGATTAGGATTAGGGTTAGGATTAAAGGTTAGCGTGAGAGTTAACGCTTAGGGTTAAGGTTAAGAGTTAGGGTTTAGGGTTAGGGTTAGGGTTAGGGTTAGTTTTAGGGTTAGAGTTATGTGCTACGCTTTGTGTTAGAGGTTAGGGTTAGGTTTACTGGTCACGGTTAGGGTTACGTTTAGGGGGTAGCATTAGGGTTAGGGTTAGGGTTAAGGGATAGGATTAGGGATAAGTGTTGGGCTTAGGGTTAGGGTTTAGTGTTAGGGTTAGCATTAAGGATTAGGGTTAGGGTCAGGGTTAAATTCTTGGGTGCGGGTAATGGTTAGGGTCAGGGTTAAGGTTCACGGATAGGGTTAGTGTTAAGGGTTACGGGTAGGTTTAGGGTTCAGGATTAGAGTTAGCATTAGGGCTTAAGGTTAGGATTAGTCGGTAGGTTAGACTTAGGGTTAGATCTAGGCGTTATGGTAAGGGCTAGCGTTAGGGTTAAGAGATAGGGTTAGGTTTAATGCTTAGGATTAGGGTTAGGGTTTGGGGTTAAAGTAAGTGTTAGGGGTTAGGTTTCAGGATCCAAGGTTAGGGTTATTTTTAGCTGTAGTGTTAGAGTTAGGGATAAGGGATCCCATTAGCATTAAGGGTCTTCCTTACTGTAGGATTAAGGGTTAGGCTTAGAGTTAAAGGTTAAGGTTAGGGTCAGTGTTGAGATTTAGAGTTAGGGTTAACTGTTAGGGTAAAGGTTAAGCGTTAGGGTTAGGGATTAGTGATTAGGCTTTTTGGTTATTGTTAGGGTTAGCGGTTAGGAGTTAGTGTTTTATGAATGGGTATGGTTAGAATTAGGAATGGGGTTAGATTTAGGGTGAGGTTTAGGTGTTAGGTTTAGTGGTTAGTTTTAGGGTAAAAGGATAGGATTAGGGTTACGGGTTGGGCTTAGGTTTAGGGTTAAAGTTTACTGCTAGGGTTAGGGATAGGGTTCAGGGTTAGCTTTAGGGGTTCTGGTTAGGGTTAGGTGTTAGGTTAGAGTCAGGGTTAGGTCTAGTCGTGAGGGTAAGGTTTAGGGTAAGCTTTAAGAGCTAGGGTTAGGTTTAATGGTTAGAATTAGGATTAGGGTTAAGGGTTAGGGTAAGGCTTAGGGGTTAGGGTGAAGGGTTAGGGTCAAGGGTTAGGGTTTTTGTTAGGCATAGCGTTGGGGTTAGAAGTAAGGGTTACTGTCAGTGTTAGGGTTGTAGATAGGGTTACGGTTAGGGAATCGGTTTAGAATTAGGGTTAGGGATTAGGTGTCACAGTGATGACTAGGAGATAGGGTTAGAATTATGGGATAGGGGTTGTTCTCAGGAAATGGGTTATGCATTAACGTTAGGATAAGAGGTTAAAGTTAGGCGCACGGTGATGTTTACGTGTTAAGGGGAGAAATAGGAACAGGGTTGGGTGTTATGTTCAGGGTTAGGGTTATCTGTTAAAGGTATTGTTTATGGTTAGCGCACGCGCCCTGTCTGCATTAGGCGGGCGGGGGGAGTTTAGGGGGCTGGGATTGTACCCGGGAACCCACTCTGTCATACTCTGGGTATGGGCCCGTGGGTTTCATGCAGGACACAGTGGTAGAGCCTCCTTTCACGCATGGCATGGGGGGATTGCAGGCTTTCTAAACTCTAAGAAAGCAAGAAGTCTGAGAATGAGATTTAGGGTTGGATTATGGTTAGGGTTAAGGATGAAGTTTAGTGTTAGGGTGAGGGCTTAGGGTTAGGGATTAGGGTTAGGGTTAAAGGCTACTCTTAGGTTTAACGGCTACACTTTGGTTTAGGGTTGAGGTTTACGGTTAGGGTTAAGATGAGGGGTTAGGGTTTGGTACAGGGTTAGGGTTAAGTGTTAGGTGTAGGGTTGAAGATTAGGATTAGGGTTAGGATTAAAGGTTAGCGTGACCGTTAACGCTTAGGGTTAAGGTTAAGAGTTGGGGTTTGGAGTTAGGGTTGGGGTTAGGTTTAGTTTTAGGGTTAGAGTTATGTGCTATGGTTTGTGTTAGAGGTTAAGGTTAGGTTAACTGGTCACGGTTAGGGTTACGTTTAGGGGTTTGCGTTAGGGTTAGGGTTAAGGGATAGGATTAGGGTTAAGTGTTGGGCTTAGGGTTAGGGTTTAGTGTTAGTGTTATCATTAAGGATTAGGGGTAGGGTCAGGGTTAAATGCTTGGGTGCGGGTAATGGTTAGGGTCAGGGTTAAGGTTCACGGATAGGGTTAGTGTTAAGGGTTACGGGTAGGTTTAGGGTTCAGGGTTAGAGTTAGCATTAGGGCTTAAGGTTAGGATTAGGCGGTAGGTTCGATTTAGGGTTAGATCTAGGCGTTAGGGTAAGGGCTAGCGTTAGGGTTCAGAGATAGGGTTAGGTTTAATGCTTAGGATTAGGGTTAGGGTTTGGGGTTAAAGTAAGTGTTAGGGGTTAGGTTTAAGGATCCAAGGTTAGGGTTATTTTTAGCTGTAGTGTTGGGGTTAGGGATAAGGGATCCCATTAGCATTAAGGGTCTTCCTTACTGTAGGGATAAGGGTTAGGCTTAGAGTTAAAGGTTAAGGTTAGGGTCAGTGTTAAGATTTAGGGTGAGGGTTAACGGTTAGGGTAAAGGTTAAGTGTTAGGGTTAGGGATTAGTAATTAAGGTTTTTGGTTAGTGTTAGGTTAGAGGTTAGTGTTTTATGAAGGGGTATGGTTAGAATTAGGATTGGGGTTAGAGTTAGGGTGAGGTATAGGGGTTAGGTTTAGGGGTTAGTTTTAGGGTAAAAGGATAGGATTAGGGTTACGGGTTGGGCTTAGGTTTAGGTTTAAAGTTTACTGCTAGGGTTAGGGATAGGGTTCAGGGTTAGCTTTAGGGGTTCTGGTTAGGGTTAGGTGTTAGGTTAGTGTCAGGGTTAGGTCTAGTCGTGAGGGTAAGGTTTAGGGTTAGCTTTAAGAGCTAGGGTTAGGTTTAATGGTTAGGATTAGGATTAGGGTTAAGGGTTAGGGTAAGTCTTAGGTGTTAGGGTGAAGGGTTAGGGTCAAGGGTTAGGGTTTTTGTTAGGCATAGCGTTGGGGTTAGAAGTAAGGGTTACTGTCAGTGTTAGGGTTGTAGGTAGGGTTACGGTTAGGGTTAGCGGTTTGGAATTAGGGTTAGGGATTAGGTGTCACAGTCATGACTAGAGATAGGGTTAGAATTATGGGATAGGGGTTGTTCTCAGGAAATGGGTTATGCATTAACGTTAGGATAAGAGGTTAAAGTTAGGCGCACGGTGAAGTTTACGTGTTAAGGGGAGAACTAGGAACAGGGTTGGGTGTTATGTTCAGGGTTAGGGTTATCTGTTAAAGGTATTCTTTATGCTTAGCGCACGGGCCCTGTCTGCATTAGGCGGGCGGGGGGGCGTTTTGGGGGCTGGGATTGTACCCCGGAACCCACTCTATCATACTCTGGGTATGGGCCCGTGGGTTTCATACAGGACACAGTGGTAGAGCCTCCTTTCACGCATGGCATGGGAGGATTGCAGGCTTTGTAAACTCTAAGAAAGCAAGAAGTCTGAGAATTAGATTTAGGGTTAGGATTCTGGTTAGGGTTAAGGATGAAGTTTAGTGTTAGGGTGAGGGCTTAGGGTTAGGGATTAGTGTTAGGGTTAAAGGTTACTCTTAGGTTTAACGGTTACACTTTGGTTTAGGGTTGAGGTTTACGGTTAGGGTTAAGATGAGGGGTTAGGGTTAGGTACAGCGTTAGGGTTAAGTGTAAGGTTTAGGGTTGAAGATTAGGATTAGGGTTAGGATTATAGGATAGCGTGAGAGTTAACGCTTAGGGTTAAGGTTAAGAGTTAGGGTTTAGGGTTAGGTTTAGGGTTAGGGTTAGTTTTAGGGTTAGAGTTATGTTCTATGGTTTGTGTTAGAGGTTAGGGTTAGCTTTACTGGTGACGGTTAGGGTTCCGTTTATGGGTTAACATTAGGGTTAGGGTTAGGGTTAGGGTTAAGGGGTAGGATTACCGTTAAGTGTTGGCCTTAGGGTTAGGGTTTAGTGTTAGGGTTATCATTAAGGACTAGGGGTAGGGTCAGGGATAAATGCCTGGGTGCGGGTAATGGTTAGGGTCAGGGTTAAGGTTCACGGATAGGGTTAGTGTTAAGGGTTACGGGTAGGTTTAGGGTTCAGGGTTAGAGTTAGCATTAGGGCTTAAGGTTAGGATTAGGCGGTAGGTTCGATTTAGGGTTAGATCTAGGCGTTCGGGTAAGGGCTAGCGTTAGGGTTAAGAGATAGGGTTAGGTTTAATGCTTAGGATTAGGGTTAGGGTTTGGGGTTAAAGTAAGTGTTAGGGGTTAGGTTTAAGGATGAAAGGTTACTGTTATTTTTATCTGTTGTGTTAGGGTTACGGAAAAGGGATCCCATTAGCATTAAGGGTCTTCCTTACTGTAGGGTTAAGGGTTAGGCTTAGAGTTAAAAGTTCAGGTTAGTGTCAGTGTTAAGATTTAGGGTGAGGGTTAACGGTTAGGGTAAAGGTTAAGCGTTAGGGTTAGGGATTAGTGATTAGGGTTTTTGGTTAGTGTTATGGTTAGCGGTTAGGAGTTAGTGTTTTATGAAGGGGTATGGTTAGAATTAGGATTGGGGTTAGAGTTAGGGTGAGGTATAGGGGTTAGGTTTAGGGATTAGTTTTAGGGTAAAAGGATAGGATTAGGGTTACGGGTTGGGCTTAGGTTTAGGGTTAATGTTTACTCCTAGGGTTAGGGATAGGGTTCAGGCTTAGCTTTAGGGGTTCTGCTTAGGATTAGGTGTTTGGTTAGTGTCAGGGTTAGGTCTAGTCGTGAGGGAAGGTTCAGGGTTATCTTTAAGAGCTAGGGTTAGGTTTAATGGTTAGGATTAGGATTAGGGTTAAGGGTTAGGGTAAGGCTTAGGGGTTAGGGTGAAGGGTTAGTGTCAAGGGTTAGGGTTATTGTTAGGCATAGCGTTGGGGTTAGAAGTAAGGGTTACTGTCAGTGTTAGGGTTGTAGGTAGGGTTACGGTTAGGGTTAGCGGTTTAGAATTAGGGTTAGGGATTAGGTGTCACAGTGATGACTAGGAGATAGGGTTAGAATTATGGGATAGGGGTTGTTCTCAGGAAATGGGTTATGCATTAACGTTAGGATAAGAGGTTAAAGTTAGGCGCACTTTGAGGTTTACGTGTTAAGGGGAGAAATAGGAACAGGGTTGGGTGTTATGTTCAGGGTTAGGGTTATCTGTTAAAGGTATTGTTTATGCTTAGCACACGGGCCCTGTCTGCATTAGGCGGGCGGGGGGAGTTTAGGGGGCTGGGCTTGTACCCGGGAACCCACTCTATCATACTCTGGGTATGGGCCCGTGGGTTTCATGCAGGACACAGTGCTAGAGCCTCCTTTCACGCATGGCATGGGAGGATTGCAGGCTTTCTAAACTCTAAGAAAGCAAGAAGTCTGAGAATTAGATTTAGGGTTAGGATTCTGGTTAGGGTTAAGGATAGTTTAGTGTTAGGGTGAGGGCTTAGGGTTAGGGCTTAGGGTTAGGGTTAAAGGTTACTCTTAGGTTTAACGGTTACACTTTGGTTTAGGGTTGAGGTTTACGGTTAGGGTTAAGATGAGGGGTTAGGGTTTGGTACAGGGTTAGGGTTAAGTGTAAGGTTTAGGGTTGAAGATTAGGATTAGGGTTAGGATTATAGGATAGCGTGAGAGTTAACGCTTAGGGTTAAGGTTAAGAGTTAGGGTTTAGGGTTAGGTTTAGGGTTAGGGTTAGTTTTAGGGTTAGAGTTATGTGCTATGGTTTGTGTTAGAGGTTAGGGTTAGCTTTACTGGTGACGGTTAGGGTTCCGTTTAGGGGTTAACATTAGGGTTAGGGTTAGGGTTAGGGTTAAGGGATTGGATTACCGTTAAGTGTTGGCCTTAGGGTTAGGGTTTCGTGTTAGGGTTATCATTAAGGACTAGGGGTAGGGTCAGGGATAAATGCCTGGGTGCGGGTAATGGTTAGGGTCAGGGTTAAGGTTCACGGATAGGGTTAGTGTTAAGGGTTACGGGTAGGTTTAGGGTTCAGGGTTAGAGTTAGCATTAGGGCTTAAGGTAAGGATTAGGCGGTAGGTTCGATTTAGGGTTAGATCTAGGCGTTCGGGTAAGGGCTAGCGTTAGGGTTAAGAGATAGGGTTAGGTTTAATGCTTAGGATTAGGGTTAGGGTTTGGGGTTAAAGTAAGTGTTAGGGGTTAGGTTTAAGGATGAAAGGTTACTGTTATTTTTATCTGTTGTGTTAGGGTTACGGAAAAGGGATCCCATTAGCATTAAGGGTCTTCCTTACTGTAGGGTTAAGGGTTAGGCTTAGAATTAAAAGTTCAGGTTAGGGTCAGTGTTAAGATTTAGGGTGAGGGTTAACGGTTAGGGTAAAGGTTAAGCGTTAGGGTTAGGGATTAGTGATTAGGGTTTTTGGTTAGTGTTAGGGTTAGCGGTTAGGAGTTAGTGTTTTATGAAGGGGTATGGTTAGAATTAGGATTGGGGTTAGAGTTAGGGTGAGGTATAGGGGTTAGGTTTAGGGATTAGTTTTAGGGTAAAAGGATAGGATTAGGGTTACGGGTTGGGCTTAGGTTTAGGGTTAATGTTTACTCCTAGGGTTAGGGATAGGGTTCAGGCTTAGCTTTAGGGGTTCTGCTTAGGGTTAGGTGTTAGGTTAGTGTCAGGGTTAGGTCTAGTCGTGAGGGCAAGGTTCAGGGTTATCTTTAAGAGCTAGGGTTAGGTTTAATGGTTAGGATTAGGATTACGGTTAAGGGTTAGGGTAAGGCTTAGGGGTTAGGGTGAAGGGTTAGGGTCAAGGGTTAGGGTTATTGTTAGGCATAGCGTTGGGGTTAGAAGTAAGGGTTACTGTCAGTGTTAGGGTTGTAGGTAGGGTTACGGTTAGGGTTAGCGGTTTAGAATTAGGGTTAGGGATTAGGTGTCACAGTGTTGACTAGGAGATAGGGTTAGAATTATGGGATAGGGGTTGTTCTCAGGAAATGGGTTATGCATTAACGTTAGGATAAGAGGTTAAAGTTAGGCGCACTTTGAGGTTTACGTGTTAAGGGGAGAACTAGGAACAGGGTTGGGTGTTATGTTCAGGGTTAGGGTTATCTGTTAAAGGTATTGTTTATGCTTAGCACACGGGCCCTGTCTGCATTAGGCGGGCGGGGGGAGTTTACGGGGCTGGGATTGTAAGCGGGAACCCACTCTATCATACTCTGGGTATGGGCCCGTGGGTTTCATGCAGGACACAGTGGTAGAGCCTCCTTTCACGCATGGCATGGGAGGATTGCAGGCTTTCTAAACTCTAAGAAAGCAAGAAGTCTGAGAATTAGATTTAGGGTTAGGATTCTGGTTAGGGTTAAGGATGAAGTTTAGTGTTAGGGTGAGGGCTTAGGGTTAGGGCTTAGGGTTAGGGTTAAAGGTTACTCTTAGGTTTAACGGTTACACTTATTTTTAGGGTTGAGGTTTACGGTTAGGGTTAAGATGAGGGGTTAGGGTTTGGTACAGGGTTAGGGTTAAGTGTTAGGTTTAGGGTTGAAGATTAGGTTTACGGTTAGGATTAAAGGTTAGCGTGAGAGTTAACGCTTAGGGTTAAGGTTAAGAGTTAGGGGTTAGGGTTAGGTTTAGGGTTCGTTTTAGGGTTAGAGTTATGTGCTATGGTTTGTGTTAGAGGTTAGGGTTAGGTTTACTGGTCACGGTGAGGGTTACGTTTCGGGGTTAGCATTAGGGTTAGGGTTAAGGGATACGATTAGGGTTAAGTGTTGGGAGTAGGGTTAGGGTTTAGTGTTAGGGTTATCATTAAGGATTAGGGGTAGGGTTAGGGTTAAATGCATGGTTGCGGTTAATGGTTAGGGTCAGGGTTAAGGTTCACGGATAGGGTTAGTGTTAAGGGTTACGGGTAGGTTTAGGGTTGAGGGTTAGAGTTAGCATTAGGGCTTAAGGTTAGGATTAGGCGGTAGTTTCGATTTAGGGTTAGATATAGGCCTTAGGGTAAGGGCTAGCGTTAGGGTTAAGAGATAGGGTTAGGTTTAATGCTTAGGATTAGGGTTAGGGTTTGGGGTTAAAGTAAGTGTTAGGGGTTAGGTTTAAGGATCAAAGGTTAGGTTATTTTTAGCTGTAGTGTTAGGGTTAGGGATAAGGGATCCCATTAGCATTAAGGGTCTTCCTTCCTGTAGGGTTAAGGGTTAGGCTTAGAGTTAAAGGTTAAGGTTAGGGTCAGTGTTAAGATTTAGGGTGAGGGTTAACGGTTAGGGTAAAGGTTAAGCGTTAGGGTTAGGTATTAGTGATTAGGGTTTTTGGTTAGTGTTTGGGTTAGCGGTTAGGAGTTAGTGTTTTATGAAGGGGTATGGTTAGAATTAGGATTGGGGTTAGAGTTAGGGTGAGGTATAGGGGTTAGGTTTAGGGGTTAGTTTTAGGGTAAAAGGATAGGATTAGGGTTACGGGTTGGGCTTAGGTTTAGGGTTAAAGTTTACTGCTAGGGTTAGGGATAGGGTTCAGGGTTAGCTTTAGGGATTCTGGTTAGGGTTAGGTGTTAGGTTAGTGTCAGGGTTAGGTCTAGTCGTGAGGGTAAGGTTTAGGGTTAGCTTTAAGAGCTAGGGTTAGGTTTAATGGTTAGGATTAGGATTAGGGTTAAGGGTTAGGGTAAGGCTTAGGGGTGAGCGTGAAGGGTTAGGGTCAAGGGTTAGGGTTTTTGTTAGGCATAGCGTTGGGGTTAGAAGTAAGGGTTACTGTCAGTGTTAGGGTTGTAGGTAGGGTTACGGTTAGGGTTAGCGGTTTAGAATTAGGGTTAGGGATTAGGTGTCACAGTGATGACTAGGAGATAGGGTTAGAATTATGGGATAGGGGTTGTTCTCAGGAAATGGGTTATGCATTAACGTTAGGATAAGAGGTTAAAATTAGGGGCCGGGCGCAGTGGCTCACGCCTGTAATTCTAGCACTCTGGGAGGCCGAGGTGGGCGGATCGCTGGAGCTCAGGAGTTCGAGACCAGCCTGAGCAAGAGCGAGACCCCACCTCTACTAAAAATATGAAGAAATTATATCGACAGCTGAAAATATATATAGAAAAAATTAGCCGGGCATGGTGGCGCATGCCTGTAGTCCCAGCTACTCTGGAGGCTGAGACAGGAGGATCGCTTGAGCTCAGGAGTTTGAGGTTGCTGTGAGCCAGGCTGTCGCCACGGAACTCACTCTAGCCTGGGCAACAGAGTGAGACTCTGTCTAAAAAAAAAAAAAAAAAAAAAAAAGAGGTTAAAGTTAGGCGCACTTTGAGGTTTACGTGTTAAGGGGAGAAATAGGAACAGGGTTGGGTGTTACGTTCAGGGTTAGGGTTATCTGTTAAAGGTATGTTTTTGCTTAGCGCACGGGCCCTGTCTGCATTAGGCGGGCGGGGGGAGTTTAGGGGGCTGGGATTGTACCCGGGAACCCACTCTATCATACTCTGGGTATGGGCCCGTGGGTTTCATGCAG
Organism: Eulemur rufifrons; assembly: GCF_041146395.1. Taxonomy (NCBI): domain Eukaryota; kingdom Metazoa; phylum Chordata; class Mammalia; order Primates; family Lemuridae; genus Eulemur; species Eulemur rufifrons. Next base: position 39,586 of record NW_027182831.1, on the reverse strand, counting down.
GACACAGTGGTAGAGGCTCCTTTCACCCATGGCATGGGATGATGGCAGGCTTTCTAAACTCTAAGAAAGCAAGAAGTGTGAGAATTAGATTTAGGGTTGGATTATGGTTAGGGTTAAGGATGAAGTTTAGTGTTAGGGTGAGGGCTTAGGCTTAGGTATTAGGGTTAGGGTTAAAGGTTACTCTTAGGTTTAACGGTTACACTTTGGTTTAGGGTTGAGGTTTACGTTTAGGGTTAAGAAGAGGGGTTAGGTTATGGTACAGGGTTAGGGTTAAGTGTTAGGTTTAGTGTTGAAGATTAGGATTAGGGTTAGGATTAAAGGTTAGCGTGAGAGTTAACGCTTAGGGTTAAGGTTAAGAGTTAGGGTTTAGGGTTAGGGTTAGGGATAGGGTTAGTTTTAGTTAGTTTAGTGCTATGGTTTGTGTTAGAGGTTAGGGTTAGGTTTACTGGTCACGGTTAGGGTTACGTTTAGGGGTTAGCATTAGGGTTAGGGTTAAGGGATAGGATTAGGGATAAGTGTTGGGCTTAGGGTTAGGGTTTAGTGTTAGGGTTAGCATTAAGGATTAGGGGTAGGGTCAGGGTTAAATGCTTTGGTGCGGGTAATGGTTAGGGTCAGGGTTAAGGTTGACGGATAGGGTTAGTGTTAAGGGTTACGGGTAGGTTTAGGGTTCAGGGTTAGAGTTAGCATTAGGGCTTAAGGTTAGGATTAGGGTTAGGATTAGGGTTAGGGTTTGGGGTTAAAGTAAGTGTTAGGGGTCTGGTTTAAGGATCCAAGGTTAGGGTTATTTTTAGCTGTAGTGTTAGGGTTAGGGAGAAGGGATCCCATTAGCATTAAGGGTCTTCCTTACTGTAGGGTTAAGGGTTAGGCTTAGAGTTAAAGGTTAAGGTTAGGGTCAGGGTTAAGATTTAGGGTGAGGGTTAACGGTTAGGGTAAAGGTTAAGCGTTAGGGTTAGGGATTAGTGATTAGGGTTTTTGGTTAGTGTTAGGGTTAGCGGTTAGGAGTTAGTGTTTTATGAAGGGGTATGGTTAGAATTAGGATTGGGGTTAGTGTTAGGGTGAGGTATAGGGGTTAGGATTAGGGTAAAAGGATAGGATTAGGGTTACGGGTTGGGCTTAGGTTTAGGGTTAAAGTTTACTGCTAGGCTTAGGGATAGGGTTCAGGGTTAGCTTTAGGGGTCTGGTTAGGGTCAGGTGTTAGGTTAGTGTCAGGGTTCGTTCTAGTCGTGAGGGTAAGGTTTAGGGTTAGCTTTAAGAGCTAGGGTTAGTTTTAATCGTTAGGATTAGGATTAGGGTTAAGGGTTAGGGTAAGGCTTAGGGGTTAGTGTGAAGGGTTAGGGTCAAGTGTTAGGGTTTTTGTTAGGCATAGCGTTGGGGTTAGAAGTAAGGGTTACTGTCAGTGTTAGGGTTGTAGGTAGGGTTACGGTTAGGGTTAGCGGTTTAGAATTAGGGTTAGGGATTAGGTGTCACAGTGATGACTAGGATATAGGGTTAGAATTATGGGATAGGGGTTGTTCTCAGGAAATGGGTTATGCATTAACGTTAGGATAAGAGGTTAAAGTTAGGCGCACGGTGAGGTTTACGTGTTAAGGGGAGAAATAGGAACAGGGTTGGGTGTTATGTTCAGGGTTAGGGTTATCTGTTAAAGGTATTGTTTATGCTTAGCGCACGGGCCCTGTCTGCATTGGGCGGGCGGGGGGAGTTTAGGGGGCTGGGATTGTACCCGGGAACCCACTCTATCATACTCTAGGTATGGGCCAGTGGGTTTCATGCAGGACGCAGTGGTAGAGCCTCCTTTCACGCATGGCATGGGAGGATTGCAGGCTTTCTAAACTCTAAGAAAGCAAGAAGTCTGAGAATTAGATTTAGGGTTAGGATTATGATTAGGGTTAAGGATGAAGTTTAGTGTTAGGGTGAGGGCTTAGGGTTAGGGATTAGGGTTAGGGTTAAAGGTTACTCTTAGGTTTAACGGTTACACTTTGGTTTCGGGTTGAGGTTTACGGTTAGGGTTAAGATGAGGGGTTAGGGTTTGGTACAGGGTTAGGGTTATGTGTTAGGTTTAGGGTTCAAGATTAGGATTAGGGTTAGG
>NW_027182831.1:20000-30000 GCF_041146395.1 Eulemur rufifrons | reverse complement strand
TAGGGGTTAGGGTTAGGGTTTGGGTTAGGGTTAGGGGTTAGGGTTAGGTTTAGGGGTTAGGGTTAGGGTTAGGGTTGGGGTTAGGGGTTAGGGTTGGGGTTAGGGTTAGGGTTAGGGTTAGGGGTTAGGGTTAGGGGTTAGGGTTAGGGTTAGGGTTGGGTTAGGGTTAGGGTTAGGGTTAGGTTAGGGTTAGGGGTAGGGTTAGGGTTCGGGTTAGGATAGGGGTTAGTGTTAGGGTTAGGGGTTAGGGGTTAGGGTTAGGGGTAGGGTAGGGTAGGATAGGGTTAGGGGTTAGGGTTAGGGGTTAGGGTTAGGTTTGGGTTAGGGTTAGGGTTAGGGGTTAGGGCTAGGGATAGGGTAGGAGTTAGGTTTAGGGTTAGGGGTTAGGGTTAGGGTTAGGGGTTAGGGTTAGGGCTAGGGGTTAGGGTTAGGGTTAGGGGTTAGGGTAAGGGTAAGGGTAAGGGTTAGGGTTATTGTTAGGCATAGCGTTGGGGTTAGAAGTAAGGGTTACTGTCAGTGTTAGGGTTGTAGGTAGGGTTACGGTTAGGGTTAGCGGTTTAGAATTAGGGTTAGGGATTAGGTGTCACAGTGATCACTAGGAGATAGGGTTAGAATTATGGGATAGGGGTTGTTCTCAGGAAATGGGTTATGCATTAACGTTAGGATAAGAGGTTAAAGTTAGGCGCACTTTGAGGTTTACGTGTTAAGGGGAGAAATAGGAACAGGGTTGGGTGTTACGTTCAGGGTTAGGGTTATCTGTTAAAGGTATGTTTTTGCTTAGCGCACGGGCCCTGTCTGCATTAGGCGGGCGGGGGGAGTTTAGGGGGCTGGGATTGTACCCGGGAACCCACTCTATCATACTCTGGGTATGGGCCCGTGGGTTTCATGCAGGACACAGTGGTAGAGGCTCCTTTCACCCATGGCATGGGATGATGGCAGGCTTTCTAAACTCTAAGAAAGCAAGAAGTGTGAGAATGAGATTTAGGGTTGGATTATGGTTAGGGTTAAGGATGAAGTTTAGTGTTAGGGTGAGGGCTTAGGCTTAGGTATTAGGGTTAGGGTTAAAGGTTACTCTTAGGTTTAACGGTTACACTTTGGTTTAGGGTTGAGGTTTACGATTAGGGTTAAGATGAGGGGTTAGGTTATGGTACAGGGTTAGGGTTAAGTGTTAGGTTTAGTGTTGAAGATTAGGATTAGGGTTAGGATTAAAGGTTAGCGTGAGAGTTAACGCTTAGGGTTAAGGTTAAGAGTTAGGGTTTAGGGTTAGGGTTAGGGATAGGGTTAGTTTTAGTTAGTTTAGTGCTATGGTTTGTGTTAGAGGTTAGGGTTAGGTTTACTGGTCACGGTTAGGGTTACGTTTAGGGGTTAGCATTAGGGTTAGGCTTAAGGGATAGGATTAGGGATAAGTGTTGGGCTTAGGGTTAGGGTTTAGTGTTAGGGTTAGCATTAAGGATTAGGGGTAGGGTCAGGGTTAAATGCTTGGGTGCGGGTAATGGTTAGGGTCAGAGTTAAGGTTGACGGATAGGGTTAGTGTTAAGGGTTACGGGTAGGTTTAGGGTTCAGGGTTAGAGTTAGCATTAGGGCTTAAGGTTAGGATTAGGCGGTAGGTTAGATTTAGGGTTAGATCTAGGCGTTAGGGTAAGGGGTAGCGTTAGGGTTAAGAGATAGGGTTAGGTTTAATGCTTAGGATTAGGGTTAGGGTTTGGGTTTAAAGTAAGTGTTAGGGGTTAGGTTTAAGGATCAAAGGTTAGGGTTATTTTTAGCTGTAGTGTTAGGGTTACGGATAAGGGATCCCATTAGCATTAAGGGTCTTCCTTACTGTAGGGTTAAGGGTTAGGCTTAGAGTTAAAGGTTAAGGTTAGGGTCAGTGTTAAGATTTAGGGTGAGGGTTAACGGTTAGGGTAAAGGTTAAGCGTTAGGGTTAGGGATTAGTGATTAGGGTTTTTGGTTAGTGTTAGGGTTAGCGGTTAGGAGTTAGTGTTTTATGAAGGGGTATGGTTAGAATTAGGATTGGGGTTAGAGTTAGGGTGAGGTATAGGGGTTAGGATTAGGGTAAAAGGATAGGATTAGGGTTAAGGGTTGGGCTTAGGTTTAGGGTTAAAGTTTACTGCTAGGGTTAGGGATAGGGTTCAGGGTTAGCTTTAGGGGTTCTGTTTAGGGTTAGGTGTTAGGTTAGTGTCAGGGTTAGGTCTAGTCGTGAGGGTAAGGTTTAGAGTTAGCTTTAAGAGCTAGGGTTAGGTTTAATGGTTAGGATTAGGATTAGGGTTAAGGGTTAGGGTAAGGCTTAGGGGTTAGGGTGAAGGGTTAGGGTCAAGGGTTAGGGTTTTTGTTAGTCATAGCGTTGGGGTTAGAAGTAAGGGTTACTGTCAGTGTTAGGGTTGTAGGTAGGGTTACGGTTAGGGTTAGCGGTTTAGAATTAGGGTTAGGGATTAGGTGTCACAGTGTTGACTAGGAGATAGGGTTAGAATTATGGGATAGGGGTTGTTCTCAGGAAATGGGTTATGCATTAACGTTAGGATAAGAGGTTAAAGTTAGGCGCACGGTGAGGTTTACGTGTTAAGGGGAGAAATAGGAACAGGGTTGGGTGTTATGTTCAGGGTTAGGGTTATCTGTTAAAGGTATTGTTTATGCTTAGCGCACGGGCCCTGTCTGCATTGGGCGGGCGGGGGGAGTTTAGGGGGCTGGGATTGTACCCGGGAATCCACTCTATCATACTCTGGGTATGGGCCAGTGGGTTTCATGCAGGACGCAGTGGTAGAGCCTCCTTTCACGCATGGCATGGGAGGATTGCAGGCTTTCTAAACTCTAAGAAAGCAAGAAGTCTGAGAATTAGATTTAGGGTTAGGATTATGGTTAGGGTTAAGGATGAAGTTTAGTGTTAGGGTGAGGGCTTAGGGTTAGGGATTAGGGTTAGGGTTAAACGTTACTCTTAGGTTTAACGGTTACACTTTGGTTTCGGCTTGAAGTTTACGGTTAGGGTTAGGGTTAGGGTTAGGGTTGTGGTTAGGGTTAGGGGTTAGGGTTAGGGTTAGGGTTGGGGTTAGGGGTTAGGGTTGGGGTTAGGGTTAGGGTTAGGGTTAGGGGTTAGGGTTAGGGGTTAGGGTTAGGGTTAGGGTTGGGTTAGTGTTAGGGTTAGGGTTAGGGTTAGGTTAGGGTTAGGGGTAGGGTTAGGGTTCGGTTAGGATAGGGGTTAGTGTTAGGGTTAGGGGTTAGGGGTTAGGGTTAGGGGTAGGGTAGGGTAGGATAGGGTTAGGGGTTAGGGTTAGGGGTTAGGGTTAGGGTTGGGTTAGGGTTAGGGTTAGGGGTTAGGGCTAGGGATAGGGTAGGAGTTAGGTTTAGGGTTAGGGGTTAGGGTTAGGGTTAGAGGTTAGTGTTAGGGCTAGGGCTAGGTTTAGGGTCAGGATCAGGGTCAGGGGTCAGGGTCAGGGTCAGGGGTTAGGGTTAGGGGTTAGGGTTAGGGTTAGGGGTTAGGGTTAGGGTTAGGGGTTAGGGTTAGGGTAGGGGTTAGGGGTTAGGGTTAGGGGTTAGGGTCAGGGTAAGGGGTTAGGGTTAGGGTTAGGGTTTAGGGTTAGGAGTTAGGGGTTAGGGTTAAGGTCAGGGTCAGGGTCAGGGGTTAGGGTTAGGGTTAGGGGTTAGGGTTACGATTAGGGTTTAGGGGTTAGGGTTAGGAGTGAGGGTTAGGGTTAGGGTTAGGGCTCGGGCTAGGGCTAGGCCTAGGGTTAGGGTTAGGGGTTAGGTTTAGGGCTAGGGCTAGGGCTAGGGGTTAGAGTTAGGGTTAGGGCTTAGGGGTTAGGGGTTAGGGTTAGGGTTAGTGGTTAGGGTTAGGGGTAGGGTTAGGGTTAGGGGTTAGGGTTAGGTGTTAGGCTTAGGGGTTAGGGTTAGGGTTAAGGGATAGGGTTAGGGTTAGGAGTTAGAGTTAGGGGTTAGGGTTAGGGCTAGGGTTAGGGTTAGGATTTAGGGTTAGGGTTAGGGGTTAGGGTTAAGGTTAGGGGTTAGGGTTAGGGTTTGGGTTAGGGTTTGGGTTAGGGTTAGGGTTAGGGTTAGGGGTTAGGGTTAGGGGTTAGGGTTAGGGTTAGGGTTGGGGTTAGGGTTAGGGGTTAGGGTTACGGTTATGGTTAAGGGTTAGGGTTAGGGGTTAGGGTTAGGGTTAGGGGTTAGTTTTAGGGGTTAGGTTTAGGGTTAGGATTAGGGTAGGGGTTAGGGGTTAGGGTTAGGGTTTGGGTTAGGGTTAGGGGTTAGGGTTAGGGTTAGGGGTTAGGGTTAGGGTTAGGGTTGGGGTTAGGGGTTAGGGTTGGGTTTAGGGTTAGGGTTAGGGTTAGGGGTTAGGGTTAGGGGTTAGGGTTAGGGTTGGGTTAGGGTTAGGGTTAGGGTTAGGGTTAGGGGTAGGGTTAGGGTTCGGGTTAGGATAGGGGTTAGTGTTAGGGTTAGGGGTTAGGGGTTAGGGTTAGGGGTAGGGTAGGGTAGGATAGGGTTAGGGGTTAGGGTTAGGGGTTAGGGTTAGGGTTGGGTTAGGGTTAGGGTTAGGGGTTAGGGCTAGGGATAGGGTAGGAGTTAGGTTTAGGGTTAGGGGTTAGGGTTAGGGTTAGGGGTTAGGGTTAGGGCTAGGGGTTAGGGTTAGGGTTAGGGGTTAGGGTAAGGGTAAGGGTAAGGGTTAGGGTTATTGTAGGGCATAGCGTTGGGGTTAGAAGTAAGGGTTACTGTCAGTGTTAGGGTTGTAGGTAGGGTTACGGTTAGGGTTAGCGGTTTAGAATTAGGGTTAGGGATTAGGTGTCACAGTGATCACTAGGAGATAGGGTTAGAATTATGGGATAGGGGTTGTTCTCAGGAAATGGGTTATGCATTAACGTTAGGATAAGAGGTTAAAGTTAGGCGCACTTTGAGGTTTACGTGTTAAGGGGAGAAATAGGAACAGGGTTGGGTGTTACGTTCAGGGTTAGGGTTATCTGTTAAAGGTATGTTTTTGCTTAGCGCACGGGCCCTGTCTGCATTAGGCGGGCGGGGGGAGTTTAGGGGGCTGGGATTGTACCCGGGAACCCACTCTATCATACTCTGGGTATGGGCCCGTGGGTTTCATGCAGGACACAGTGGTAGAGGCTCCTTTCACCCATGGCATGGGATGATGGCAGGCTTTCTAAACTCTAAGGAAGCAAGAAGTCTGAGAATTAGATTTAGGGTTAGGATTCTGGTTAGGGTTAAGGATGAAGTTTAGTGTCAGGGCGAGGGCTTAGGGTTAGGGATTAGGGTTAGGGTTAAAGGTTAGGGTTAGGTTTAAAGGTTACACTTTGGTTTAGGGTTAAGGTTTACGGTTAGGGTTAAGATGAGGGGTTAGGGTTTGGTACAAGGTTAGGGTTAAGTGTTAGATTTAGGGTTGATGATTAGGATTAGGGTTAGGATTAAAGGTTAGCGTGAGAGTTAACGCTTAGTGTTAAGGTTAAGTGTTAGGGTTTAGGGTTAGGGTTAGGGTTAGTTTTAGGGTTAGAGTTATGTGCTATGGTTTGTGTTAGAGGTTAGGGTTAGGTTTACTGGTCACGGTTAGGGTTAAGTTTAGGGGTTAGCATTAGGGTTCGGGTTAGGGTTAAGGGATAGGATTAGGGATAAGTTTTGGGCTTAGGGTTAGGGTTTAGTGTTAGGGTTAGCATTGAGGATTAGGGTTACGGTCATGGTTAAATGCTTGGGTGCTGGTAATGGTTAGGGTCAGGATTAAGGTTCACGGATAGGGTTAGGGTTAAGGGTTACGGCTAGGTTTAGGGTTCAGGGTTAGTGTTAGCATTAGTGCTTAAGGTTAGGATTAGGCGGTAGGTTAGATTTAGGGTTGGATCTAGGCGTTAGGGTAAGGGCTAGCGTTAGGGTTAAGAGATAGGGTTAGGTTTAATGCTTAGGATTAGGGTTAGGGTTTGGGGTTAAAGTAAATGTTAGGGGTTAGGTTTAAGGATCCAAGGTTAGGGTTATTTTTAGCTGTAGTGTTAGGGTTAGGGATAAGGGATCCCATTAGCATTAAGGGTGTTCCTTACTGTAGGGTTAAGGGTTAGGCTTAGAGTTAAAGGTTAAGGTTAGTGTCAGTGTTAAGATTTAGGGTGAGGGTTAACGGTTAGGGTAAAGGTTAAGCGTTAGGGTTAGGGATTAGTGATTAGGGTTTTTGGTTAGTGTTAGGGTTAGCGGTTAGGAGTTAGTGTTTTATGAAGGGGTATGGTTAGAATTAGGATTGGGGTTAGAGTTAGGGTGAGGTATAGGGGTTAGGTTTAGGGGTTAGTTTTAGGGTAAAAGGATAGGATTAGGGTTACGGGTTGGGCTTAGGTTTAGGGTTAAAGTTTACTGCTAGGGTTACTGATAGGGTTCAGGCTTAGCTTTAGGGGTTCTGCTTAGGGTTAGGTGTTAGGTTAGTGTCAGGGCTAGGTCTAGTCGTGAGGGTAAGGTTTAGGGTTAGCTTTAAGAGCTAGGGTTAGGTTTAATGGTTAGGATTAGGATTAGGGTTAAGGGTTAGGGTAAGGCTTAGGGGTTAGGGTGAAGGTTTAGGGTCAAGGGTTAGGGTTTTTGTTAGGCATAGCGTTGGGGTTAGAAGTAAGGGTTACTGTAAGTGTTAGGGTTGTAGGTAGGGTTACGGTTAGGGTTAGCGGTTTAGAATTAGGGTTAGAGATTAGGAGTCACAGTGATGACTAGGAGATAGGGTTAGAATTATGGGATAGGGGTTGTTCTCAGGAAATGGGTTATGCATTAACGTTAGGATAAGAGGTTAAAGTTAGGCGCACGGTGAGGTTTATGTGTTAAGGGGAGAAATAGGAACAGGGTTGGGTGTTATGTTCAGGGTTAGGGTTATCTGTTAAAGGTATTGTTTATGCTTAGCGCACGGGCCCTGTCTGCATTAGGCGGGCGGGGGAGTTTAGGGGCTGGGATTGTTCCCGGGAACCCACTCTATCATACTCTGGGTATTGGCCCGTGGGTTTCATGCAGGACACAGTGGTAGTGCCTCCTTTCACGCATGGCATGGGAGGATTGCAGGCTTTCTAAACTCTAAGAAAGCAAGAAGTCTGAGAATTAGATTTAGGGTTAGGATGCTGGTTAGGGTTAAGGATGAAGTTTAGTGTTATGGTGAGGGCTTAGAGTTAGGGATTAGGGTTAGGGTTAAAGGTTACTCTTAGGTTTAACGGTTACACTTTGGTTTAGGGTTGAGGTTTACGGTTAGGGTTAAGATGAGGCGTTAGGGTTTGGTACAGGGTTAGGGTTAAGTGTTAGGTTTAGGGTTGAAGATTAGGATTAGGGTTAGGATTAAAGGTTTGCGTGAGAGTTAACGTTTAGGGTTAAGGTTAAGAGTTAGGGTTTAGGGTTAGGATTAGGGTTAGGGTTAGTTTTAGGTTTAGAGTTATGTGCTATGGTTTGTGTTAGAGTTTAGAGTTCGGTTTACTGGTCAAGGTTAGGGTTACGTTTAGGGGGTAACATTAGGGTTAGGGTTAGGGTTAAGGGATAGAATTAGGGTTAAGTGTTGGGCTTAGGGTTAGGGTTTAGTGTTAAGGTTAGCATTAAGGATTAGGATTAGGGTCAGGGTTAAATGCTTGGGTGCGGGTAATGGTTAGGGTCAGGGTTCACGGATAGGGTTAGTGTTAAGGGTTACGGGTAGGTTTAGGGTTCAGCGTTAGTGTTAGCATTAGGGCTTAAGGCTAGGATTAGGCGGTAAGTTAGATTTAGGGTTAGATTTAGGCGTTAGGGTAAGGGCTAGCGTTAGGGTTAAGAGATAGGGTTAGGTTTAATGCTTAGGATTAGGGTTAGGGTTTGGGGTGAAAGTAAGTGTTAGGGGTTAGGTTTAAGGATCCAAGGTTAGGGTTATTTTTAGCTGTAGTGTTAGGGTTAGGGATAAGGGAACCCATTAGCATTAAGGGTCTTCCTTACTGTAGGGTTAAGGGTTAGGCTTATAGTTAAAGATTAAAGTTAGGGTCAATGTTAAGATTTAGGTTGAGGGTTAACGGTTAGGGTAAAGGGTAAGCGTTAGGGTTAGGGATTAGTGAATAGGGTTTTTGGTTAGTGTTAGGGTTAGCGGTTAGGAGTTAGTGTTTTATGAAGGGGTATGGTTAGAATTAGGATTGGGGTTAGAGTTAGGGTGAGGTATAGGGGTTAGTTTTAGGGTAAAAGGATAGGATTAGGGTTACGGGTTGGGCTTAGGTTTAGGTTAAAGTTTACTGCTAGGGTTAGGGATAGGGTTCAGGGTTAGCTTTAGTGGTTCTGGTTAGGATTAGGTGTTAGGTTAGTGTCAGGGTTAGGTCTAGTCGTGAGGGTAAGGTTTAGGGTTAGCTTTAAGAGCTAGGGTTAGGTTTAATGGTTAGGATTAGGATTAGGGATAAGGGTTAGGGTAAGGCTTAGGGGTTAGGGTGAAGGGTTAGGGTCAAGGGTTAGGGTTTTTGTTAGGCATAGCGTTGGGGTTAGAAGTAAGGGTTACTGTCAGTGTTAGGGTTGTAGGTAGGGTTACGGTTAGGGTTAGCGGTTTAGAATTAGGGTTAGGGATTAGGTGTCACAGTGATGACTAGGAGATAGGGTTAGAATTATGGGATAGGGGCTGTTCTCAGGAAATGGGTTATGCATTAACGTTAGGATAAGAGGTTAAAGTTAGGCGCACGGTGAGGTTTACGTGTTAAGGGGAGAAATAGGAACAGGGTTGGGTGTTATGTTCAGGGTTAGGGTTATCTGTTAAAGGTATTGTTTATGCTTAGCGCACGGGCCCTGTCTGCATTAGGCGGGCGGGGGGAGTTTAGGGGGCTGGGATTGTACCCGGGAACCCACTCTATCATACTCTGGGTATGGGCCCGTGGGTTTCATGCAGGACACAGTGGTAGAGCCTCCTTTCACGCATGACATGGGAGGATTGCAGGCTTTCTAAACTCTAAGAAAGCAAGAAGTCTGAGAATTAGATTTAGGGTTAGGATTATGGTTAGGGTTAGGGTGAGGGCTTAGGGTTAGGGAATAGGGTTAGGGTTAAAGGTTACTCGTAGGTTTAACGGTTACACTTTGGTTTAGGGTTGAGTTTTACGGTTAGGGTTAAGAATGAGGGGTTAGGGTTTGGTACAGGGTTAGGGTTAAGTGTTAGGTTTAGGGTTGAAGATTAGGATCAGGGTTAGGATTAAAGGTTAGCGTGAGAGTTAACGCTTAGGGTTAAGGTTAAGTGTTAGGGTTTAGGGATAGGGTTAGGGTTAGGGTTAGTTTTTGAGTTAGAGTTATGTGCTATAATTGTGTTAAAGGTTAGGGTTAAGTTTACTGGTCACGTTTAGGGTTACGTTTAGGGGTTAGCATTAGGGTTAGGGTTAGGGTTAAGGGATAGGATTAGGGATAAGTGTTGGGCTTAGGGTTAGGGTTTAGTGTTGGGGTTAGCATTAAGGATTAGGATTAGGTTCAGGGTTAAATGCTTGGGTGCGGGTAATGGTTAGGGTCAGGGTTTAGGTTCACGGATAGGGTTAGTGTTAAGGGTTACGCGTAGGTTTAGGGTTCAGGGTTAGTGTTAGCATTAGGGCTTAAGGTTAGGATTAGGCGGTAGGTTAGATTTAGGGTTAGATCTAGGCGTTAAGGTAAGGGCTAGCGTTAGGGTTAAGAGATAGGGTTAGGTTTAATGCTTAGGATTAGGGTTAGGGTTTGGGGTTAAAGTAAGTGTTAGGGGTTAGGTTTAAGGATCCAAGGTTAGGGTTATTTTTAGCTGTAGTGTTAGGGTTAGGGATAAGGGATCCCATTAGCATTAAGGGTCTTCCTTACTGTAGGGTTAAGGGTTAGGCTTAGAGTTAAAGGTTAAGGTTAGGGTCAGTGTTAAGATTTAGGGTGAGGGTTAACGGTTAGGGTAAAGGTTAAGCGTTAGGGTTAGGGATTAGTGATTAGGGTTTTTGGTTAGTGTTAGGGTTAGCGGTTAGGAGTTAGTGTTTTATGAAGGGGTATGGTTAGAATTAGGATGGGGGTTAGAGTTAGGGTGAGGTATAGGGGTTAGGTTTAGGGGTTAGTTTTAGGATAAAAGGATAGGATTAGGGTTACGGGT
>NW_027182831.1:0-2500 GCF_041146395.1 Eulemur rufifrons | reverse complement strand
GTGTTAAGTCTGGGTTGGTGGCCAGGGTTAGGTTTAGGGTTGGGGTTAGCGTTAGGGTTAGGGGTTAGGGTTAAGGGACAGGGTTAGGATTAAGGGTTAGGCTTAGGGTTAGGGTTCAGGGTTAGGGTTAAGGTTTAGGGTTAGAGTCAGGGTTAAGTGTTAGGGTGAGGCTTAACAGTTAGGGTTAGGGTTAGGGGGTTAGGAATAGGGTTAGGGTTAAGGGTTAGGTTTATGGTTCAGGTTTAAGGTTAGGATTAGGGGTTAGGGTTAGTGTTAACTGTAGGTCAGTGTTGGGGTTAGATCTCTAGGCATTAGCGTATAGGTTAGGGTTAGGGTTAAGTAGGGTTATGTTTAATGGTTAGGATTGGGATTAGCGTTAAGGGTTAGGGTTAAGCTTTAGGGGTTACGACTAAGGATCAATGGTTAGGGTTATTTTTCGGCGTAGGGTTAGGGTAAGGGTTTTAGGGTTAGTGTTAGTGTTGTTGGTAGGGTTAAGGTTAGGGTTGGCGTTTCAGAATTAGGGATTAGGTGTTATGGTTATGGCTAGGAGTTAGGGTTAGAATTACGGTATAGGGCTTGTTCTCAGGGTGTCATACATTATCGTTAAGATAAGGGTTAAGTTAGGGTTAGGGTGAGGTTTACGTGTTAAGGTGAGCAGTAGGATCAGGGTTAGGTGTTATGTTCTGGGTTAGGGTTATGGGTGTGGGGTAGGGTTTATGCTTAGGGCACGGGCCCTGTATGCACTAGGAGGCGAAGTTAGGGGTCTGTGATGGTCGCTGGGAGCCCACTCTATCGTACGCAGTGTATGGGCCTCTGGGTTTCATGCAGGACACTGTGGCAGAGCGGGCTTTCATGCATGGCTTAGTAGGATTGTAGGCTTTCAAAACTCTGAGAAAGCAAGAAGTCTGAGAATTAGATTTAGGGTTAGGATTACGGTACGGTTTAGGGATGAAGATTAGCGATAGGGTGAGGGCTTAGGGTTAGGGGTTAGGGTTAGGGTTAGGGTTGTTGGCAGGGTGAAGGTTAGGGTTGGCATTTTAGAATTAGGGATGAGGTGTTAGGGTTATGGCTAGGGGTTAGGATTAGAATTATGGGATAGGGCTTCTTCTCAGGGTGTTATGCATTAAGGTTAAGATAAGGGGATAAGTTAGGGTTACGGGGAGGTTTATGTTTTAAGGTGAGCAATAGGATCAGGGTCAGGTGCTATGTTCAGGGTGAGGGTTATCTGTTAGGGGTAGTGTTTATACTGAGCGTACAGGCCCTGTCTGCACTGGGCGGCGGGCTGGGGTTAGGGGGATGGGATTGTCCCCGGGAACCCACTCTATCATACGCTAGGTATGGGCTCCTGGTTTCATGCAAGAGAGAGCTGCAGAGCCCCCTTTTAATCATGGCATGGGAGGATTTTAGGCTTTCTAAACTCTAAGAAAGCAAGAAGTCCGAGAATTAGATTTGGGGTAGGATTATGATAATGTTTAGGGTTAGGGTTAGTGTTAAGGTGGGGTCTTAAGGTTAGGGGTTAGGGTTAGAGGTTAGTGTTAGGTGTAACAGTTACAGTTAGGTTTATGGTTAAGTTTCAGGGTTAGGGTTAAGGTTTGGGTTTAGCGTTTGGCACAGGGTTAGGCTTCAGTGTTAGCTTTATGGTTAAAGATTAGGATTAGGGTTAGTGTGAGGGTTAATGGTAAGGGTCAAGATTAAGGGTTAGGGTTGGGGTTAGGGTTAGGTTTAGGGTTAGGGCTTAGGGTTAGGCTTAGGGTTAAGGGATAGGATTAGGGTTAAGTGTTGGGCTTATGGTTAGGGTTAAAGTTTAGTGTTAGGGTTAATGTTTAGTGTTATGGTCCAGTTTAAGTGTTAGGGTGAGGGTTAACAGTTAGGATTAGGCTTAGGGGTTAGGGATATAGTGAAGGTTCAGTGTTAGGGTTAGGTTTAGGGTTCAGGGTTAGGGTTAGCTTTAGGGGTTATGGTTAGGGTTAGGTGTTAGGTTAGTGTCAGGGTTAGGTCTAGTCGTGAGGGTAAGGTTTAGGGTTAGCTTTAAGAGCTAGGGTTAGGTTTAATGGTTAGGATTAGGATTACGGTTAAAGGTTAGGGTAATGCTCAGGGGTTAGGGTGAAGGGTGAAGGGTTAGGGCTTTTGTTAGGCATAGCGTTGGGGTTAGAACTAAGGGTTCCTGTCAGTGTTAGGGTTGTAGGCAGCGTTACGGTTAGGCTTAGCGGTGGAGAATTAGGGTTAGGGATTAGGTGTTACAGTTATGACTAGGAGATAGGGTTAGAATTATGGGATAGGGGATGTTCTCAGGGAATGGGTTATGCATTAACGTTACGTTAAGAGGTTAAAGTTAGGCTCACGGTGAGGTTTACGTGTTAAGGGGAGAAATAGGAACAGGGTTAGGTGCCATGTTCAGGGTTAGGGTTATCTGTTAAAGGTATCATTTATGCTTAGCGCACGGGCCCTGTCGGCATTAGGCTGGGGGGACGTTAGGGGGCTGGGATTGTCACCGGGAACC
>NW_027182830.1:1760000-1910000 GCF_041146395.1 Eulemur rufifrons | reverse complement strand
CTGTAGGGTTAAGGGTTAGGCTTAGAGTTAAAGGTGAAGGTTAGGGTCAGTGTTAAGATTAGGGTGAGGGTTAACGGTTAGGGTAAAGGTTAAGCGTTAGGGTTAGGGATTAGTGATTAGGGTTTTTGGTTAGTGTTAGGGTTAGCGGTTAGGAGTTAGTGTTTTATGAAGGGGTATGGTTAGAATTAGGATTGGGGTTAGAGTTAGGGTGAGGTATGGGGGTAAGGTTTAGGGGTTAGTTTTAGGGTAAAACGATAGGATTAGGGTTACGGGTTGGGCTTAGGTTTAGGGTTAAAGTTTACTGCTAGGGTTAGGGATAGGGTTCAGGGTTAGCTTTAGGGGTTCTGGTTAGGGTTAGGTGTTAGGTTAGTGTCAGGGTTAGGTCTAGTCGTGAGGGTAAGGTTTAGGGTTAGCTTTAAGAGCTAGGGTTAGGTTTAATGGTTAGGAATAGGATTAGGGTTAAGGGTAAGGGTAAGGCTTAGAGGTTAGTGTGAAGGGTTAGGGTTTTTATTAGGCATAGCGTTGGGGTTAGAAGTAAGGGTTACTGTCAGTGTTAGGGTTGTAGGTAGGGTTACGGTTAGGGTTAGCGGTTTAGAATTAGGGTTAGGGATTAGGTGTCACAGTGATTAATAGGAGATAGGGTTAGAATTATGGGATAGGGGATGTTCTCAGGAAATGGGTTATGCATTAACGTTAGGATAAGAGGTTAAAGTTAGGCGCACGGTGAGGTTTACGTGTTAAGGGGAGAAATAGGAACAGGGTTGGGTGTTATGTTCAGGGTTAGGGTTATCTGTTAAAGGTATTGTTTATGCTTAGCGCACGGGCCCTGTCTGCATTAGGCGGGCGGGGGGAGTTTAGGGGGCTGGCATTGTACCTGGGAACCCCCTCTATCATACTCTTGGTATGAGCCCGTGGGTTTCATGCAGGACAAAGTGGTAGAGCCTCCTTTCACGCATGGCATGGGAGGATTGCAGGCTTTCTAAACTCTAAGAAAGCAAGAAGTCTGAGAATTAGATTTAGGGTTAGGATTCTGGTTAGGGTTAAGGATGAAGTTTAGTGTTAGGGTGAGGGCTTAGGGTTAGGGATTAGGGTTAGGGTTAAAGGTTACTCTTAGGTTTAACGGTTACACTTTGGTTTCGGGTTGAGGTTTACGGTTAGGGTTAAGATGAGGGGTTAGGTTTAGGTACACCGTTAGGGTTAAGTGTTAGGTTTAGGGTTGAGGATTAGGATTAGGGTTAGGATTAAAGGTTAGTGTGAGAGTTAACGCATAGGGTTAAGGTTAAGAGTTAGGGTTTAGGGTAGGGTTAGGGTTAGGGTTAGTTTTAGCGTTAGAGTTATGTGCTATGATTTGTGTTAGACGTTTGGGTTAGGTTTACTGGTCACGGTTAGGGTTACGTTTAGGGGTTAGCATTAGGGTTAGGGTTAGGGGTAGTGTTAAGGGATAGGATTAGGGTTAAGTGTTAGGCTTAGGGTCAGGGTTTAGTGTTAGGGTTATCATTAAGGATTAGGGGTAGGGTCAGGGTTAAATGCTTGGGTGCGGGTAATGGTTAGGGTCAGGGTTAAGGTTCACGGATAGGGTTAGTGTTATGGGTTACGGGTAGGTTTAGGGTTCAGGGTTAGAGTTAGCATTAGGGCTTAAGGTTAGGATTAGGCGGTAGGTTAGATTTAGGGTTAGATCTAGGCTTTAGGGTTAGGGTTAGGGTTATGGTTAAGAGATAGGGTTAGTTTTAATGCTTAGGATTAGGGTTAGGGTTTGGGGTTAAAGTAAGTGTTAGGGGTTAGGTTTAAGGATCAAAGGTTAGGGTTATTTTTAGCTGTAGTGTTACGGTTAGGGATAAGGGATACCATTAGCCTTATGGGTCTTCCTTACTGTACGGATAAGGGTTAGGCTTAGAGTTAAAGGTGAAGGTTAGGGTCAGTGTTAAGATTTAGGGTGAGGGTTAACGGTTAGGGTAAAGGTTAAGCGTTAGGGTTAGGGATTAGTGATTAGGGTTTTTGGTTAGTGTTAGGGTTAGCGGTTAGGAGTTAGTGTTTTATGAAGGGGTATGGTTAGAATTAGGATTGGGGTTAGAGTTAGGGTGAGGTATAGGGGTTAGGTTTAGGGGTTAGTTTTAGGGGAAAAGGATAGGATTAGGGTTACGGGTTGGGCTTCGGTTTAGGGTTAAGGTTTACTGCTAGGGTTAGGGATAGGGTTCAGGGTTAGCTTTAGGGGTTCTGGTTAGGGTTAGGTGTTAGGTTAGTGTCAGGGTTAGGTCTAGTCGTGAGGGTAAGGTTTAGGGTTAGCTTTAAGAGCTAGGATTAGGTTTAATGGTTAGGATTAGGATTAGGGTTAAGGGTTAGGGTAAGGCTTAGGGGTTAGGGTGAAGGGTTAGGGTGAAGGGTTAGGGTTTTTGTTAGGCATAGCGTTGGGGTTAGAAGTAAGGGTTACTGTCAGTGTTAGGGTTGTAGGTAGGGTTACGGTTAGGGTTAGTGGTTTAGAATTAGGGTTAGGGATTAGGTGTCACAGTGATGACTAGGAGATAGGGTTAGAATTATGGGATAGGGGTTGTTCTCAGGAAATGGGTTATGCATTAACGTTAGGATAAGAGGTTAAAGTTAGGCGCACGGTGAGGTTTACGTGTTAAGGGGAGAAATAGGAACAGGGTTGGGTGTTATGTTCAGGGTTAGGGTTATCTGTTAAAGGTATTGTTTATGCTTAGCGCACGGGCCCTGTCTGCAGTAGGCGGGCGGGGGGAGTTTAGGGGTCTGGGATTATACCCGGGAACCCACTCTATCATACTCTGGGTATGGGCCTGTGGGTTTCATGCAGGACACAGTGGTAGAGCCTCCATTCACGCATGGCATGGGAGGATTGCAGGCTTTCTAAACTCTAAGAAAGCAAGAAGTCTGAGAATTAGATTTAGGGTTAGGATTCTGTTAGGGTTAAGGATGAAGTTTAGTGTTAGGGTGAGGGCTTAGGGTTAGGGATTAGGGTTAGGGTTAAAGGTTACTCTTAGGTTTAACGGTTACACTTTGGTTTAGGGTTGAGGTTTACGGTTAGGGTTAAGATGAGGGGTTAGGGTTTGGTACAGGGTTAGGGTTAAGTGTTAGGTTTAGGGTTGAAGATTAGGATTAGGGTTAGGATTAAAGGTTAGCGTGAGAGTTAACGCTTAGGGTTAAGGTTAAGGGTTAGGGTTATGTTTAGGGTTTGGGTTAGTTTTAGTGTTACAGTTATGTGCTATGGTTTGTGTTAGAGGTTAGGGTTAGGTTTACTGGTCACGGTGAGGGTTACGTTTAGGGGTTAGCCTTAGGGTTAGGGTTAAGGGATAGGATTAGGGTTAAGTGTTCGGCTTAGGTTTAGGGTTTAGTGTTAGGGTTATCATTAAGGATTAGGGGTAGGGTCAGGGTTAAATGCTTGGGTGCGGGTAATGGTTAGGGTCAGGGTTAAGGTTCACGTATAGGGTTAGTGTTAAGGGTTACGGGTAGGTTTAGGGTTCAGGGTTAGATTTAGCATTAGGGCTTAAGGTTAGGATTAGGCGGTAGGTTAGTTTTAGGGTTAGATCTAGGCGTTAGGGTAAGGGCTAGCGTTAGGGTTAAGAGATAGGTTTAGGTTTAATGCTTAGGATTAGGGTTAGGGTTTGGGGTTAAAGTAAGTGTTAGGGGTTAGGTTTAAGGATCAAAGGTTAGGGTTATTTTTAGCTGTAGTGTTAGGGTTAGGGATAAGGGATCCCATTAGCCTTAAGGGTCTTCCTTACTGTAGGGTTAAGTGTTAGGCTTAGAGGTAAAGGTGAAGGTTAGGGTCAGTGTTAAGATTTAGGGTGAGGGTTAACGGTTAGGGTAAAGGTTAAGCGTTAGGGTTAGGGATTAGTGATTAGGGTTTTTGGTTAGTGTTAGGGTTAGCGGTTAGGAGTTAGTGTTTTATGAAGGGGTATGGTTAGAATTAGGATTGGGGTTAGAGTTAGGGTGAGGTATAGGGGTTAGGTTTAGGGGTTAGTTTTAGGGTAAAAGGATAGGATTAGGGTTACGGGTTGGGCTTATTTTTAGGGTTAAAGTTTACTGCTAGAGTTAGGGATAGCGTTCAGGGTTAGCTTTAGGGGTTCTGGTTAGGGTTAGGTGTTAGGTTAGTGTCACGGTTAGATCTAGTCGTGATGGTAAGGTTTAGGGTTAGCTTTAAGAGCTAGGGTTAGGTTTAATGGTTAGGATTAGGATTAGGGTTAAGGGTTAGGGTAAGGCTTAGGGGTTAGGGTGAAGGGTTAGGTTCAAGGGTTAGGGTTTTTGTTAGGCATAGCGTTGGGGTTAGAAGTAAGGGTTACTGTCAGTGTTAGGGTTGTAGGTAGGGTTACGGTTAGGGTTAGCGGTTTAGAATTAGGGTTAGGGATTAGGTGTCACAGTGATGACTAGGAGATAGGGTTAGAATTATGGGATAGGGGTTGTTCTCAGGAAATGGGTTATGCATTAACGTTAGGATAAGAAGTTAACGTTAGGCGCACGGTGAGGTTTACGTGTTAAGGGGAGAAAGAGGAACAGGGTTGGGTGTTATGTTCAGGGTTAGGGTTATCTGTTAAAGGTATTGTTTATGCTTAGCGCACGGGCCCTGTCTGCATTAGGCGGGCGGGGGGAGTTTAGGGGGCTGGGATTGTACCCGGGAACCCACTCTGTCATACTCTGGGTATGGGCCCGTGGGTTTCATGCAGGACACAGTGGTAGAGCCTCCTTTCACGCATGGCATGGGAGGATTGCAGGCTTTCTAAACTCTAAGAAAGCAAGAAGTCTGAGAATGAGATTTAGGGTTAGGATTATGGTTAGCGTTAAGGATGAAGTTTAGTGTTAGGGTGAGGGCTTAGGTTTAGGGATTAGGGTTAGGGTTAAAGGTTACACTTAGGTTTAACTGTTACACTTTGGTTTAGGGTTGAGGTTTACGGTTAGGGTTAAGATGAGGGGTTAGGGTTTGGTACAGGGTTAGGGTTAAGTGTTAGGTTTAGGGTTGAAGATTAGGATTAGGGTTAGGATTAAAGGTTAGCGTAAGAGTTATCGCTTACGGCTAAGGTTAAGAGTTAGGGTTTAGGGTTAGGTTTAGGGTTAGGGTTAGTTTTAGGGTTAGAGTTATGTGCTATGGTTTGTGTTAGAGGTTAGGGTTAGGTTTACTGGTCACGGTGAGGGTTACGTTTAGGGATTAGCATTAGGGTTAGGGTTAAGGGATAGGATTAGGGTTAAGTGTTGGGCTTAGGGTTAGGGTTTAGTGTTAGGGTTATCATTAAGGATTAGGGTTAGGGTCAGGTTTAAATGCTTGGGTGCGGGTAATTGTTAGGGAAAGGGTTAAGGTTCATGGATAGGGTTAGTGTTAAGGGTTACGGGTAGGTTTAGGGTTCAGGGTTAGAGTTAGCATTCGGGCTTAAGTTTAGGATTAGGCGGTAGGTTAGATTTAGGGTTAGATCTAGGCGTTAGGGTAAGGCCTAGTGTTAGGGTTAAGAGATAGGGTTAGGTTTAGTGCTTAGGATTAGGGTTAGGGATTGGGGTTAAAGTAAGTGTTAGGGGTTAGGTTTAAGGATCAAAGGTTAGGGTTATTTGTAGCTGTAGTGTTAGGGTTAGGGATAAGGGATCCCATTAGCATTAAGGGTCTTCCTTACTGTAGGGTTAAGGGTTAGGCTTAGAGTTAAAGGTGAAGGTTAGGGTCAGTGTTAAGATTTAGGGTGAGGGTTAACGGTTAGGGTAAAGGTTAAGCGTTAGGGTTAGGGATTAGTGATTAGGGTTTTTGGTTAGTGTTAGGGTTAGCAGTTAGGAGTTAGTGTTTTATGCAGGGGTATGGTTAGAATTAGGATTGGGGTTAGAGTTAGGGTGAGGTATAGGGGTTAGGTTTAGGGGTTAGTTTTAGGGTAAAAGGATAGGATTACGGTTACGGGTTGGGCTTAGGTTTAGGGTTAAAGTTTACTGCTAGGGTTAGGGATAGGGTTCAGGGTTAGCTTTAGGGGTTCTGGTTAGGGTTAGGTGTTAGGTTAGTGTCAGGGTTAGGTCTAGTCGTGAGGGTAAGGTATAGGGTTAGCTTTAAGAGCTAGGGTTAGGTTTAATGGTTAGGATTAGGATTAGGGTTAAGGGTTAGGGTAAGGCTTAGGGGTTAGGGTGAAGGGTTAGGGTCAAGGGTTAGGGCTTTTGTTAGGCATAGCGTTGGGGTTAGAAGTAAGGGTTACTGTCAGTGTTAGGGTTGTAGGTAGGGTTACGGTTAGGGTTAGCGGTTTAGAATTAGGGTTAGGGATTAGGTGTCACAGTGATGACTAGGAGATAGGGTTAGAATTATGGGATAGGGGTTGTTCTCAGGAAATGGGTTATGCATTAACGTTAGGATAAGAGGTTAAAGTTAGGCGCACGGTGAGGTTTACGTGTTAAGGGGAGAAAGAGGAACAGTGTTGGGTTTTATGTTCAGGGTTAGGGTTATCTGTTAAAGGTATTGTTTATGCTTAGCGCACGGGCCCTGTCTGCATTAGGCGGGCGGGGGGAGTTTAGGGGGCTGGGATTGTACCCGGGAACCCACTCTATCATACTCTGGGTATGGGCCCGTGGGTTTCATGCAGGACACAGTGGTAGAGCCTCCATTCACGCATGGCATGGGAGGATTGCAGGCTTTCTAAACTCTAAGAAAGCAAGAAGTCTGAGAATTAGATTTAAGGTTAGGATTCTGGTTAGGGTTAAGGATGAAGTTTAGTGTTAGGGTGAGGGCTTAGGGTTAGGGATTAGGGTTAGGGTTAAAGGTTACTCTTAGGTTTAACGGTTACACTTTGGTTTAGGGTTGAGGTTTATGGTTAGGGTTAAGATGAGGGGTTAGGGTTAGGTACAGGGTTAGGTACAGGTTTAGGGTTAAGTGTTAGGTTTAGGGTTGAAGATTAGGATTAGGGTTAGGATTAAAGGTTAGCGTGAGAGTTAACGCTTAGGTTAATGTTAAGAGTTAGGGTTTAGGGTTAGGGTTAGGGTTAGGGTTAGTTTTAGGGTTAGAGTTATGTGCTATGGTTTGTGTTAGAGGTTAGGGTTAGGTTTACTGGTAACGGTTAGAGTTACGTTTAGGGGTTAGCATTAGGGTTAGGGTTAAGGGATAGGATTAGGGTTAAGTGTTCGGCTTAGGTTTAGGGTTTAGTGTTAGGGTTATCATTAAGGATTAGGGGTAGGGTCAGGGTTAAATGCTTGGGTGCGGGTAATGGTTAGGGCCAGGGTTAAGGTTCACGTATAGGGTTAGTGTTAAGGGTTACGGGTAGGTTTAGGGTTCAGGGTTAGATTTAGCATTAGGGCTTAAGGTTAGGATTAGGCGGTAGGTTAGATTTAGGGTTAGATCTAGGCGTTAGGGAAAGGGCTAGCGTTAGGGTTAAGAGATAGGTTTAGGTTTAATGCTTAGGATTAGGGTTAGGGTTTGGGGTTAAAGTAAGTGTTAGCGGTTAGGTTTAAGGATCAAAGGTTAGGGTTATTTTTAGCTGCAGTGTTAGGGTTAGGGATAAGGGATCCCATTAGCCTTAAGGGTCTTCCTTACTGTAGGGTTAAGTGTTAGGCTTAGAGGTAAAGGTGAAGGTTAGGGTCAGTGTTAAGATTTAGGGTGAGGGTTAACGGTTAGGGTAAAGGTTAAGCGTTAGGGTTAGGGATTAGTGATTAGGGTTTTTGGTTAGTGTTAGGGTTAGCGGTTAGGAGTTAGTGTTTTATGAAGGGGTATGGTTAGAATTAGGATTGGGGTTAGAGTTAGGGTGAGGTATAGGGGTTAGGTTTAGGGGTTAGTTTTAGGGTAAAAGGATAGGATTAGGGTTACGGGTTGGGCTTATTTTTAGGGTTAAAGTTTACTGCTAGAGTTAGGGATAGGGTTCAGGGTTAGCTTTAGGGGTTCTGGTTAGGGTTAGGTGTTAGGTTAGTTTCAGGGTTAGGTCTAGTCGTGAGGGTAAGGTTTAGGGTTAGCTTTAAGAGCTAGGGTTAGGTTTAATGGTTAGGATTAGGATTAGGGTTAAGGGTTAGGGTAAGGCTTAGGGGTTAGGGTGAAGGGTTAGGTTCAAGGGTTAGGGTTTTTGTTAGGCATAGCGTTGGGGTTAGAAGTAAGGGTTACTGTCAGTGTTAGGGTTGTAGGTAGGGTTACGGTTAGGGTTAGCGGTTTAGAATTAGGGTTAGGGATTAGGTGTCACAGTGATGACTAGGAGATAGGGTTAGAATTATGGGATAGGGGTTGTTCTCAGGAAATGGGTTATGCATTAACGTTAGGATAAGAGGTTAAAGTTAGGCGCACGGTGAGGTTTACGTGTTAAGGGGAGAAAGAGGAACAGGGTTGGGTGTTATGTTCAGGGTTAGGGTTATCTGTTAAAGATATTGTTTATGCTTAGCGCACGGGCCCTGTCTGCATTAGGCGGGCGGGGGGAGTTTAGGGGGCTGGGATTGTACCCGGGAACCCACTCTATCATACTCTGGGTATGGGCTCGTGGGTTTCATGCAGGACACAGTGGTAGAGCCTCCTTTCACGCATGGCATTGGGGGATTGCAGGCTTTCTAAACTCTAAGAAAGCAAGAAGTCTGAGAATTAGATTTAGGGTTAGGATTCTGGTTAGGGTGAAGGATGAAGTTTAGTGTTAGGGTGAGGGCTTAGGGTTAGGGATTAGGGTTAGGGTGAAAGGTTACTGTTAGGTTTAACGGTTACACTTTGGTTTCGGGTTGAGGTTTACGGTTAGGGTTAAGATGAGGGGTTAGGGTTTGGTACAGGGTTAGGGTTAAGTGTTAGGTTTAGGGTTGAAGATTAGGATTAGGGTTAGGATTAAAGGTTAGCGTGAGAGTTAACGCTTAGGGTTAAGGTTAAGAGTTAGGGTTTAGGGTTAGGGTTAGGGTTAGGGTTAGTTTTAGGTTTAGAGTTATGTGCTATGGTTTGTGTTAGAGGTTAGGGTAATATTTACTGGTCACGGTTAGGGTTACGTTTAGGGGTTAACATTAGGGTTAGGGTTAAGGGATAGGATTAGGGTTAAGTGTTGGGCTTAGGGTTAGGATTTAGTGTTAGGGTTATCATTAAGGATTAGGGGTAGGGTCAGGGTTAAATGCTTGGGTGCGGGTAACGGTTAGGGTCAGGGTTAAGGTTCACGTATAGGGTTAGTGTTAAGGGTTAGGGGTAGGTTTAGGGTTAAGGGTTAGAGTTAGCATTAGGGCTTAAGGTTAGGATTAGACGGTAGGTTAGATTTAGGGTAAGATCTAGGCGTTAGGGTAAGGGCTGGCGTTAGAGTTAAGAGATAGGGTTAGGTTTAATGCTTAGGATTAGGGTTAGGGTTTGGGGTTAAAGTAAGTGTTAGGGGTAGGTTTAAGGATGAAAGGTTAGGGTTATTTTTAGGTGTAGTGTTAGGGTTAGGGATAAGGGATCCCATTAGCCTTAAGGGTGTTCCTTACTGTAGGGTTAAGGGTTAGGCTTAGAGTTAAAGGTTAAGGTTAGGGTCAGTGTTAAGATTTAGGGTGAGGGTTAACGGTTAGGGTAAACATTAAGCGTTAGGGTTAGGGATTAGTGATTAGAGTTTTTGGTTAGTGTTAGGGTTAGCGGTTAGGAGTTAGTGTTTTATGAAGGCGTATGGTTAGAATTAGGATTGGGGTTAGAGTTAGGGTGAGGTATAGGGTTTAGGTTTAGGGGTTAGTTTTAGGGTAAAAGGATTGGATTAGGGTTACGGGTTGGGCTTAGGTTTAGGGTTAAAGTTTACTGCTAGGGTTAGGGATAGGGTTCAGGGTTAGCTTTAGGGGTTCTGGTTAGGGTTAGGTGTTAGGTTAGTGTCAGGGTTAGGTCTAGTCGTGAGGGTAAGGTTTAGGGTTAGCTTTAAGAGCTAGGGTTAGGTTTAATGGTTAGGATTAGGATTAGGGTTAAGGGTTAGGGTAAGGCTTAGGGGTTAGGGTGAAGGGTTAGGTTCAAGGGTTACGGTTTTTGTTAGGGATAGTGTTGGGGTTAGAAGTAAGGGTTACTGTCAGTGTTAGGGTTGTAGGTAGGGTTACGGTTAGGGTTAGTGGTTTAGAATTAGGGTTAGGGATTAGGTGTCACAGTGATGACTAGGAGATAGGGTTAGAATTATGGGATAGGGTTTGTTCTCAGGAAATGGGTTATGCATTAACGTTAGGATAAGTGGTTAAAGTTAGGCGCACGGTGAGGTTTACGTGTTAAGGGGAGAAATAGGAACAGGGTTGGGTGTTATGTTCAGGGTTAGGGTTATCTGTTAAAGGTATTGTTTATGCTTAGCGCACGGGCCCTGTCTGCATTAGGCGGGCGGGGGGAGTTTAGGGGGCTGGGATTGTACCCGGGAACCCACTCTATCATACTCTGGGTATGGGCCCGTGGGTTTCATGCAGGACACAGTGGTAGAGCCTCCTTTCACGCATGGCATGGGGGGATTGCAGGCTTTCTAAACTCTAAGAAAGCAAGAAGTCTGAGAATTAGATTTAGGGTTAGGATTATGGTTAGGGTGAAGGATGAAGTTTAGTGTTAGGGTGAGGGCTTAGGGTTAGGGATTAGGGTTAGGGTGAAAGGTTACTGTTAGGTTTAACGGTTACACTTTGGTTTCGGGTTGAGGTTTACGGTTAGGGTTAAGATGAGGGGTTAGGGTTTGGTACAGGGTTAGGGTTAAGTGTTAGGTTTAGGGTTGAAGATTAGGATTAGGGTTAGGATTAAATGTTAGCGTGAGAATTAACGCTTACGGTTAAGGTTAAGAGTTAGGGTTTAGGGTTAGGGTTAGGGTTAGGGTTAGTTTTAGGTTTAGAGTTATGTGCTATGGTTTGTGTAAGAGGTTAGGGTAATACTTACTGGTCACGGTTAGGGTTACGTTTAGGGGTTAGCATTAGGGTTAGGGTTAAGGGATAGGATTAGGGTTAAGTGTTGGGCTTAGGGTTAGGGTTTAGTGTTAGGGTTATCATTAAGGATTAGGAGTAGGGTCAGGGTTAAATGCTTGGGTGCGGGTAACGGTTAGGGTCAGGGTTAAGGTTCACGGATAGGGTTAGTGTTAAGGGTTACGGGTAGGTTTAGGGTTCAGGGTTAGAGTTAGCATTAGGGCTTAAGGTTAGGATTAGACGGTAGGTTAGATTTAGGGTAAGATCTAGGCGTTAGGGTAAGGGCTAGCGTTAGAGTTAAGAGATAGGGTTAGGTTTAATGCTTAGGATTAGGGTTAGGGTTTGGGGTTAAAGTAAGTGTTAGGGGTAGGTTTAAGGATCAAAAGTTAGGGTTATTTTTAGCTGTAGTGTTAGGGTTAGGGATAAGGGATCCCATTAGCATTAAGGGTGTTCCTTACTGTAGGGTTAAGGGTTAGGCTTAGAGTTAAAGGTTAAGGTTAGGGTCAGTGTTAAGATTTAGGGTGAGGGTTAACGGTTAGGGTAAACGTTAAGCGTTAGGGTTAGGGATTAGTGATTAGGGTTTTTGGTTAGTGTTAGGGTTAGCGGTTAGGAGTTAGTGTTTTATGAAGGCGTATGGTTAGAATTAGGATTGGGGTTAGAGTTAGGGTGAGGTATAGGGTTTAGGTTTAGGGGTTAGTTTTAGGGTAAAAGGATCGGATTATGGTTACGGGTTGGGCTTAGGTTTAGGGTTAAAGTTTACTGCTAGGTTTAGGGATAGGGTTCAGGGTTAGCTTTAGGGGTTCTGGTTAGGGTTAGGTGTTAGGTTAGTGTCAGGGTTAGGTCTAGTCGTGAGGGTAAGGTTTAGGGTTAGCTTTAAGAGCTAGAGTTAGCTTTAATGGTTAGGATTAGGATTAGGGTTAAGGGTTAGGGTAAGGCTTAGGGGTTAGGGTGAAGGGTTAGAGTGAAGGGTTAGGGTTTTTGTTAGGCATAGCGTTGGGGTTAGAAGTAAGGGTTACTGTCAGTGTTAGGGTTGTAGGTAGGGTTACGGTTAGGGTTAGCGGTTTAGAATTAGGGTTAGGGATTAGGTGTCACAGTGATGACTAGGAGATAGGGTTAGAATTATGGGATAGGGGTTGTTCTCAGGAAATGGGTTATGCATTAACGTTAGGATAAGAGGTTAAAGTTAGGCGCACGGTGAGGTTTACGTGTTAAGGGGAGAGATAGGAACAGGGTTGGGTGTTATGTTCAGGGTTAGGGTTATCTGTTAAAGGTATTGTTTATGATTAGCGCACGGGCCCTGTCTGCATTAGGCAGGCGGGGGGAGTTTAGGGGGCTGGGATTGTACCCGGGAACACACTGTATCATACTCTGGGTATGGGCCCGTGGGTTTCATGCAGGACACAGTGGTAGAGCCTCCTTTCACGCATGGCATGGGAGGATTGCAGTCTTTCTAAACTCTAAGAAAGCAAGAAGTCTGAGAATTAGATTTAGGGTTAGGATTCTGGTTAGGGTTAAGGATGAAGTTTAGTGTTAGGGTGAGGGCTTAGGGTTATGGATTAGGGTTAGGGTTAAAGGTTACTCTTAGGTTTAACGGTTACACTTTCGTTTCGGGTTGAGGTTTATGGTTAGGGTTAAGATGAGGGGTTAGGGTTAGGTATAGGGTTAGGTACAGGTTTAGGGTTAAGTGTTAGGTTTAGGGTTGAAGATTAGGATTAGGGTTAGGATTAAAGGTTAGCGTGAGAGTTAACGCTTAGGTTAATGTTAAGAGTTAGGGTTTAGGGTTAGGGTTAGGGTTAGGGTTAATTTTAGGGTTAGAGTTATGTGCTATGGTTTGTGTTAGAGGTTAGGGTTAGGTTTACTGGTAACGGTTAGAGTTACGTTTAGGGGTTAGCATTAGGGTTAGGGTTAAGGGATAGGATTAGGGTTAAGTGTTGGGCTTAGGGTTAGGGTTTAGTGTTAGGGTTATCATTAAGGATTAGGGGTAGGGTCAGGGTTAAATGCTTGGGTGCGGGTAATGGTTAGGGTCAGGGTTAAGGTTCACGGATAGGGTTAGTGTTAAGGGTTACGGGTAGGTTTAGGGTTCAGGGTTAGAGTTAGCATTAGGGCTTAAGGTTAGCATTAGGCGGTAGGTTAGATTTAGGGTTAGATCTAGGCGTTAGGGTAAGGGCTAGCGTTAGGGTTAAGAGATAGGGTTAGGTTTAATGCTTAGGATTAGGGTTAGGGTTTGGGGTTAAAATAAGTGTTAGGCGTTAGGTTTAAGGATCAAAGGTTAGGGTTATTTTTAGCTGTAGTGTTAGGGTTAGGGATAAGGGATCCCATTAGCCTTATGGGTCTTCCTTACTGTAGGGTTAAGTGTTAGGCTTAGAGTTAAAGGTGAATGTTAGGGTCAGTGTTAAGATTTAGGGTGAGGGTTAACGGTTAGGGTAAAGGTTAAGCGTTAGGGTTAGGGATTAGTGATTAGGGTTTTTGGTTAGTGTTAGGGTTAGCGGTTAGGAGTTAGTGTTTTATGAAGGGGTATGGTTAGAATTAGGATTGGGGTTAGAGTTAGGGTCAGGTATAGGGGTTATGTTTTGGGGTTAGTTTTAGGGTAAAAGGATAGGATTAGGGTTACGGGTTGGGCTTATTTTTAGGGTTAAAGTTTACTGCTAGGGTTAGGGATAGGGTTCAGGGTTAGCTTTAGGGGTTCTGGTTAGGGTTAGGTGTGAGGTTAGTGTCAGGGTTAGGTCTAGTCGTGAGGGTAAGGTTTAGGGTTAGCTTTAAGAGCTAGGGTTAGGTTTAATGGTTAGGATTAGGATTAGGGTTAAGGGTTAGGGTAAGGCTTAGGGGTTAGGGTGAAGGGTTAGGGTAAAGGGTTAGGGTTTTTGTTAGGCATAGCGTTGGGGTTAGAAGTAAGGGTTACTGTCAGTGTTAGGGTTGTAGGTAGGGTTACGGTTAGGGTTAGCGGTTTTGAATTAGGGTTAGGGATTAGGAGTCACAGTGATGACTAGGATATAGGGTTAGAATTATGGGATAGCGGTTGTTCTCAGGAAATGGGTTATGCATTAACGTTAGGATAAGAGGTTAAAGTTAGGCGCACGGTGAGGTTTACGTGTTAAGGGGAGAAATAGGAACAGGGTTGGGTGTTATGTTCAGGGTTAGGGTTATCTGTTAAAGGTATTGTTTATGCTTAGCGTACGGGCCCTGTA
Source organism: Eulemur rufifrons (assembly GCF_041146395.1). Taxonomy (NCBI): domain Eukaryota; kingdom Metazoa; phylum Chordata; class Mammalia; order Primates; family Lemuridae; genus Eulemur; species Eulemur rufifrons. Next base: position 1,896,042 of record NW_027182830.1, on the reverse strand, counting down.
TGCATTAGGCGGGCGGGGGGAGTTTAGGGGGCTGGGATTGTACCCGGGAACCCACTCTATCATACTCTGGGTCTGGGCCCGTGGGTTTCATGCAGGACACAGTGGTAGAGCCTCCTCTCACGCAAGGCATGGGAGGATTGCAGGCTTTCTAAACTCTAAGAAAGCAAGAAGTCTGAGAATTAGATTTAGGGTTAGGATTCTGGTTAGGGTTAAGGATGAAGTTTAGTGTTAGGGTGAGGGCTTAGGGTTAGGGATTAGGGTTAGGGTTAAAGGTTACTCTTAGTTTTAACGGTTACACTTTGGTTTCGGGTTGAGGTTTACGGTTAGGCTTAAGATGAGGGGTTAGGGTTAGGTACAGGGTTAGGGTTAAGTGTTAGGTTTAGGGTTGAAGATTAGGATTAGGGTTAGGATTAAAGGTTAGCGTGAGAGTTAACGCTTAGCGTTAAGGTTAAGAGTTAGGGTTTAGGGTTAGGGTTAGGGTTAGGGTTAGTTTTAGGTTTAGAGTTATGTGCTATGATTTGTGTTAGAGGTTAGGGTAATATTTACTGGTCACGGTTAGGGTTACGTTTAGGGGTTAGCATTAGGGTTAGGGTTAAGGGATAGGATTAGGGTTAAGTGTTGGGCTGAGGGTTAGGGTTTAGTGTTAGGGTTATCATTAAGAATTAGGGTTAGGGTCAGGGTTAAATGTTTGGGTGCGGGTAATGGTTAGGGTCAGGGTTAAGGTTCACGGATAGGGTTAGTGTTAAGGGTTACGGGTAGGTTTAGGGTTCAGGGTTAGAGTTAGCATTAGGGCTTAAGGTTAGGATTAGGCGGTAGGTTAGATTTAGGGTTAGATCTAGGCCTTAGGGTAAGGGCTAGCGTTAGGGTTAATAGATAGGGTTAGGTTTAATGCTTAGGATTAGGGTTAGGGTTTGGGGTTAAAGTAAGTGTTAGGGATTAGGTTTAAGGATCAAAGGTTAGGGTTATTTTTAGCTGTAGTGTTAGGGTTAGGGATAAGGGATCCCTTTAGCATTAAGGGTTAGGATTAGGGTTAGGGTTAGGGGTTAGGGTTAGGGTTGGGGTTGGGGTTGGGGTTGGGGGTAGGGGTAGGCGTAGGGGTAGGGTTAGGGTTAGGGGTTAGGGTTAGGGGTTAGGGTTAGGGGTTAGTGGTTAGGGTTAGGGGTTAGGGTTATGGTTAGGGGTAGGGTTAGGGTTAGGGGTTAGGGTTAGGGTTAGGGGTTAGGGTTAGGGTTGGGGTAGGGTTGGGTTAGGATTAGGGTTATGGGTTAGGGTTAGGGTTAGGGGTTAGGGTTAGGGGTAAGGAGTTGGGGTTAGGGTTAGTGTTAGGGTAGGGTTAGGGTTAGGGTTGGGTTAGGGTTAGGGTTAGGGTAGGGTTAGGTTTAGGGTTGGGTTAGGGTTAGGGTTAGGGTCAGGGTCAGGGGTTAGGGTTAGGGTTTGGGGTTAGGGTTTAGGGTCAGGGTCAGGGTCAGGTTTAGGGCTTAGAGTTAGGGTGAGGGGTTAGGGTTGGGGTTGGGGTTAGGGTTAGGGTTAGGGGTTAGGGTTAGGTTTAGGGGTAGGGGTTAGGGTTAGGGGTTAGGGTTAGGGTTAGGGTTAGGGGTTAGGGTTAGGGTTAGGGCTAGGGCTAGGGGCAGGGTAAGGGTTAGGGGTTAGGGTTAGGGGTTAGGGTTAGGGTTAGGGGTTGGGGTTAGGGTTGGGGTTGAGGTTAGGGTTAGGGTTAGGGTTAGGGGTTAGGGTTAGGGTTAGGGCTAGGGCTAGGGGTAGGGTAAGGGTTAGGGGTTAGGGTTAGGGGATAGGGTTAGGGTTAGGGTTAGTTTTAGGGTTAGTGTTAGGGTTAGGGCTAGGGCTAGGGTTAGGGGTTATGGTTAGGGGTTAGGGTTAGGGTTAGGTGTTAGGGTTAGGGTTAAGGGTTAGGATTAGGGTTAGGGGTTAGGGTTAGGGTTAGGGTTAAAAGTTCGGGTTAGGGTTAGGGGTTAGGGTTAGGGTTAAGGGTTAGGGGCTAGGGGTAGGGGTTAGGGTTAGTGGTTAGGGGTTGGGGGTAGGGTTAGGGTTAGGGGTTAGGGTTAGGGTTAGGGGTTAGGGTTAGGGTTAGTTGTTAGGGGTTAGGGTTAGGGTTAGGGATTAGGGTTAGGGTTAGGGCTAGGGCTTGGGGTAGGGTTAGGGTTAGGGGTTAGGCTTAGGGGTTAGGGTTAGGGTTAGGGTTAGTTTTACGGTTAGAGTTATGTGCTATGATTTGTGTTAGAGGTTAGGGTTAGGTTTACTGGTGACGGTTAGGGTTACGTTTAGGGGTTAGCATTAGTGTTAGGGTTAGGGTTAAGGGATAGAATTAGGGTTAAGTGTTGGGTTAGGATTAGGGTTTAGTGTTAGGGTAATCATTAAGGATTAGGGTTAGAGTCAGGGTTAAATGCTTTGGTGCGGGTAATGGTTAGGGTCAGGGTTAAGGTTCACGGATAGGGTTAGTGTTAAGGGTTACGGGTAGGTTAGGGTTAGGGTTAGGGTTAGGGTTTTGGTTAGTGTTAGGGTTAGCGGTTAAGAGTTAGTGTTTTATGAAGGGGTATGTTTACAATTAGGATTGGGGTTAGAGTTAGGGTGAGGTATAGGGGTTAGGGTTATGGGTTAGTTTTAGGGTAAAAGGATCGGATTAGGGTTACGGGTTGGGCTTAGGTTTAGGGTTAAAGTTTACTGCTAGGGTTAGGGATAGGGTTCAGGGTTAGCTTTAGGGGTTCTGGTTAGGGTTAGGTGTTAGGTTAGTGTCAGGGTTAGGTCTAGTCGTGAGGGTAAGGTTTAGGGTTAGCTTTAAGAGCTAGGTTTAGGTTTAATGGTTAGGATTAGGATTAGGGTTAAGGGTTAGGGTAAGGCTTAGGGGTTAGGGTGAAGGGTGAAGTGTTAGGGCTTTTGTTAGGCATAGCGTTGGGGTTACAAGTAAGGTTTCCTGTCAGTGTTAGAGTTGTAGGCAGCGTTACGGTTAGGCTTAGCGGTTGAGAATTAGGGTTAGGGATTAGGTGTTACAGTTATGACTAGGAGATAGGGTTAGAATTATGGGGTAGAGGATGTTCTCAGGGAATGGGTTATGCATTAAAGTTAGGATAAGAGGTTAATGTTAGGCTAACGGTGAGGTTTACGTGTTAAGGGGAGAAATAGGAACAGGTTAGGTACCATGTTCAGGGTTAGGGTTATCTGTTAAAGGTATCATTTATGCTTAGCGCACGGGCCCTGTCGGCGTTAAGCTGGGGGGAGGTTAGGGGGCTGGGATTGTCACCGGGAACCCACTGTATCGGATTCTGGGTATGGGCCCGTGGGTTTCATGCCGGACACAGTGGTAGAGCTTCCTTTCACACATGGCCTGGGAGGATTGCAGGCTTTCTAAAATCTAAGAAAGCAAGAAGTCTGAGAATTAGATTTAGGGTTAGGATTATGGTTAGTGTTCAGGATGAAGTGTAGTCTTATGGTGAGGGGATAGGGTTACAGATTAGGGTTACGGTTTAAGGTTACTGTTAGGTTTAACGGTTACAGTTCGTATTGGGGTTTAGGTTTGCGGATAGGGTTAAGATGAGGGGTTAGGGTTTGGTACAGGGTTAGGGTTGTGTTAGGTTTAGGGTTGAAGATTAGGATTAGGGTTAGGATTAAAGGTTAGCATGAGAGTTAACGGTTAAGGTTAAGGGTTAGGGTTAGGGTTTAGGTTTAGGGTTAAGGGTTAGGGTTTGTTTTAGGGTTAGAGTTATGTGTTAGGGTGTGTGTTAGAGATTAGGGTTAGGTTTATTGTTCACGGTTAGGGTTACGTTTAGGGGTTAGCATTAGGGTTAGGGATTAAGTTTAGGGTAAGTGTTTAGAGTTAGTGTTGGGCTTTAGGCTCGGGGCTTAGGTTCAGGGTCAGGGGTTAGGGTTGGTGGTAGGGCTTAGATTTAGCGGTCAGTTTAAGGGCACAGGACCTGGTTAATCTACAGTGAGAGGGGTGTGGTCGGAGTCACCACGAAAGCACAACGTCATTCCCTGGGCCTTGGGACAAGACCTACATGCAGGACTCAGGCGGAGCCTCATCTCACACATGGCATGGCTGTATTATAGGCTTGCTTCACTCTGGGAATGGAAGTAGTGTGAGAATTAGGGTTAGGTTTTGGGTTAGGGGTTTCGAGTTAAGGGTTAGGTTTCGAGTCAGGGTCAGGTGCTAGGGATTAGTGGTTAGGGTTAGAGTTAGTGTTAGGGGTTAGGTGTTAAGTCTGGGTTAGGGGGCCAGGGTTAGGTTTAGGGTTGGGGTTAGCGTTAGGGTTAGGGGTTAGGGTTAAGGGTTAGGCTTAGGGTTAGGGTTCAGGGTTAGGGTTATGGTTTAGGGTTAGAGTCAGGGTTAAGTGTTAGGGTGAGGCTTAACAGCTAGGGTTAGGGTTAGGGGGTTAGGGATAAGGTTAGGGTTAAGGGTTAGGTTTATGGTTCAGGGTTAAGGTTAGGATTAGGGGTTAGGGTTAGTGTTAACTGTAGGTCAGTGTTGGCATTAGATCTCTAGGCATTAGCGTATAGGTTAGGGTTAGGATTAATTAGGGTTATGTTTAATGGTTAGGATTGGGATTAGCGTTAAGGGTTAGGGTTAAGCTTTAGGGGTTATGACTAAGGATCAATGGTTAGGGTTATTTTTAGGCGTAGGGTTAGGGTAAGGGTTTTAGGGTTAGTGTTAGTGTTGTTGGTAGGGTTAAGGTTAGGGTTGGCGTTTCAGAATTAGGGATTAGGTGTTATGGTTATGGCTAGGAGTTAGGGTTAGAATTACGGTATAGGGCTTGTTCTCAGGGTGTCATGCATTATCGTTAAGATAAGGGGTTAAGTTAGGGTTAGGGTGAGGTTTACGTGTTAAGGTGAGCAGTAGTATCAGGGTTAGGTGTTATGTTCTGGGTTAGGGTTATGGGTGTGGGGTAGGGTTTATGCTTAGGGCCCGGGCCCTGTATGCACTAGGAGGCGAAGTTAGGGGTCTGTGATGGTCTCTGGGAACCCACTCTATCGGACGCAGTGTATGGGCCTCTGGGTTTCATGCAGGACACTGTGGCAGAGCGGGCTTTCATGCGTGGCTTAGTAGGATTGTAGGCTTTCAAAACTCTGAGAAAGCAAGAAGTCTGAGAATTAGATTTAGGGTTAGGATTACTGTACGGTTTAGCGATGAAGATTAGTGATAGGGTGAGGCTTAGGGTTAGGGGTTAGGGTTAGGGTTAGGGTTGTTGGTAGGGTGAAGGTTAGGGTTGGCATTTTAGAATTAGGGATGAGGTGTTACGGTTATGGCTCGGGGTTAGGATTAGAATTATGGGATAGGACTTCTTCTCAGGGTGTTATGCATTAAGGTTAAGATAAGGGGATAAGTTAGGGTTACGGGGAGGTTTATGTTTTAAGGTGAGCAATAGGATCAGGGTCAGGTGCTATGTTCAGGGTGAGGGTTATCTGTTAGGGGTAGTGTTTATACTTAGCGTACAGGCCCTGTCTGCACTGGGCGGGGGGCTGGGGTTAGGGGGATGGGATTGTCCCCGGGAACCCACTCTATCATACGCTAGGTATGGGCTCCTGGTTTCATGCAAGAGAGAGCTGCAGAGCCCCCTTTTACTCATGGCATGAGAGGATTTTAGGCTTTCTAAACTCTAAGAAAGCAAGAAGTCCGAGAATTAGATTTAGGGGTAGGATTATGATAATGTTTAGGGTTAGGGTTTGTGTTAAGGTGGGGTCTTAGGGTTAGGGGTTAGGGTTAGAGGTTAGTGTTAGGTTTAACAGTTACAGTTAGGTTTATGGTTAAGTTTCAGGGATAGGGTTAAGGTTTGGGTTTAGCGTTTGGCACAGGGTTAGGCTTCAGTGTTAGCTTTATGGTTAAAGATTAGGATTAGGGTTAGTGTGAGGGTTAATGGTAAGGGTCAAGATTAAGGGTTAGGGTTGGGGTTAGGGTTAGGTTTAGGGTTAGGGCTTAGGGTTAAGGGATAGGATTAGGGTTAAGTGTTGGGCTTATTGTTAGGGTTAAAGTTTAGTGTTAGGGTTAATGTTTAGTGTTATGGTCCAGTTTAAGTGTTAGGGTGAGGGTTAACAGTTAGGATTAGGCTTAGGGGTTAGGGATATAGTGAAGGTTCAGTGTTAGGGTTAGGTTTAGGGTTCAGGGTTAGGGTTAGCTTTGGGGGTTATGGTTAGGGTTAGGTGTTAGGTTAGTGTCAGGGTTAGGTCTAGTCGTGAGGGTAAGGTTTAGGGTTAGCTTTAAGAGCTAGGGTTAGGTTTAATGGTTAGGATTAGGATTAGGGTTAAGGGTTAGGGTAATGCTTAGGGGTTAGGGTGAAGGGTGAAGGGTTAGGGCTTTTGTTAGGCATAGCGTTGGGGTTAGAAGTAAGGGTTCCTGTCAGTGTTAGGGTTGTAGGCAGCGTTACGGTTAGGCTTAGCGGTTGAGAATTAGGGTTAGGGATTAGGTGTTACAGTGATGACTAGGAGATAGGGTTAGAATTATGGGATAGGGGATGTTCTCAGGGAATGGGTTATGCATTAACGTTAGGATAAGAGGTTAAAGTTAGGCTCACGGTGAGGTTTACGTGTTAAGGGGAGAAATATGAACAGGGTTAGGTGCCATGTTCAGGGTTAGGGTTATCTGTTAAAGGTATCATTTATGCTTAGCGCACGGGCCCTGTCGGCGTTAAGCTGGGGGGAGGTTACGGGGCTGGGATTGTCACCGGGAACCCACTGTATCGGACTCTGGGTATGGGCCCGTGGGTTTCATGCAGGACACAGTGGTAGAGCCTCCTTTCACACATGGCATGGGAGGATTGCAGGCTTTCTAAACTCTAAGAAAGCAAGAAGTCTGAGAATTAGATTTAGGGTTAGGATTACTGTACAGTTTAGCGATGAAGATTAGTGATAGGGTGAGGCTTAGGGTTAGGGGTTAGGGTTAGGGTTAGGGTTGTTGGTAGGGTGAAGGTTAGGGTTGGCATTTTAGAATTAGGGATGAGGTGTTACGGTTATGGCTACGGGTTAGGATTAGAATTATGGGATAGGACTTCTTCTCAGGGTGTTATGCATTAAGGTTAAGATAGGGGATAAGTTAGGGTTACGGGGAGGTTTATGTTTTAAGGTGAGCAATAGGATCAGGGTCAGGTGCTATGTTCATGGTGAGGGTTATCTGTTAGGGGTAGTGTTTATACTTAGCGTACAGGCCCTGTCTGCACTGGGCGGGGGCCTGGGGTTAGAGGGATGAAATTTTCCCCGGGAACCCACTCTATCATACGCTAGGTATGGGCTCCTGGTTTCATGCAAGAGAGAGCTGCAGAGCCCCCTTTTACTCATGGCATGGGAGGATTTTAGGCTTTCTAAACTCTAAGAAAGCAAGAAGTCCGAGAATTAGATTTAGGGGTAGGATTATGATAATGTTTAGGGTTACCGTTAGGGTTAGGGTTAAGGGTTAGGCTTAGGGTTAGGATTCAGGTTTAGAGTTAAGGTTTAGGGTTAGGGTCAGGGTTAAGGGTTAGGGTGAGGGTTAACAGGTACGGTTAGGGTTAGGGTGTTAGGGATAGGGTTAGGGTTAAGGGTTAGGTTTATGGTTCATGTTTAAGGTTAGCATTAGGGATTAGGGTTAGTGTTAACTGTAGGTCCTGTTGGGGTTGGATCTCTAGGCATTATGGCAAAGGTTAGGGTTAGGGTTAAGAGTCAGGGTTATGTTTAATGGTTAGGATTGGGATTAGGGTTAAGTGTTAGGGTAAGGCTTAGGGGTTAGGGTGAAGGGTGAAGGGTTAGGGCTTTTGTTAGGCATAGCGTTGGGGTTAGAAGTAAGGGTTACTGTCAGTGTTAGGGTTGTAGGTAGGGTTACGGTTGGGGTTAGCAGTTTAGAATTACGGTTAGGGGTCAGGTGCTACAGTTATCACTAGGAGATAGGGTTAGAATTATGGGATAGGGAATGTTCTGGGGGAATAGGTTATGCATTAACATTAGAATAAGAGGTTAAAGTTAGGCTCACGGTCAGGTGTACGTGTTAAGGGGAGAAATAGGAACAGGGTTAGGTGTTATGTTCAGGGTTAGGGTTATCTGTTAAAGGTATTGTTTATGCCTAGCGCACGGGCCCTGTCTGCGTTAGCCAGGGGGAGTTTAGGGGGCTGGCATTGTCACCGGGAACCCACTGTATCAGACTCTGGGTATGGGCCCGTGGGTTTCATGCCGGACACATTGGTAGAGCTTCCTTTCACACATGGCCTGGGAGGATTGCAGGCATTCTAAACTCTAAGAAAGCAAGAAGTCTCAGAATTAAATTTAGAGTTAGGATTATCGTTAGGGTTCAGGATGAAGTGTAGTGTTACGGTGAGGGCTTAGGGTTACGGATTAGGGTTAGGGTTTAAGGTTACTGTTAGGTTTAACGGTTACAGTTCGTTTAGGGTTGAGGTTTGCGGATAGGGTTAAGATGAGGGATTAGTGTTTGGTACAGGGTTAGGGTTAAATGTTAGGTTTAGGGTTCAAGATTAGGATTAGGGTTAGGATTAAAGGTTAGCATGAGAGTTAACGGTTAAGGTTAAGGGTTAGGGTTAGGGTTTAGGTTTAGGGTTAAGGGTTAGGGTTAGTTTTAGGGTTAGAGTTATGTGTTAGGGTTTGTGTTAGAGGTTAGGGTTAGGTTTACTGTTCATGGTTGGGGTTACGTTTAGGGGTTAGCATTACGGTTAGGGATTAGGTTAAGGGTAAGTGTTTAGAGTTAGTGTTGGGCTTTAGGCTCGGGGCTTAGGTTCAGGGTCAGGGGTTAGGGTTGGTGGTAGGGCTTAGATTTAGCGGTCAGTTTAAGGGCACAGGACCTGGTTAATCTACAGTGAGAGGGGTGTGGTCGGAGTCACCACGAAAGCACAACGTCATTCCCTGGGCCTTGGGACAAAACCTACATGCAGGACTCAGGCGGAGCCTCATCTCACACATGGCATGGCTGTATTATAGGCTTGCTTCACTCTGGGAATGGAAGTAGTGTGAGAATTAGGGTTAGGTTTTGGGTTAGGGGTTTCGAGTTAAGGGTTAGGTTTCGAGTCAGGGTCAGGTGCTAGGGATTAGTGGTTAGGGTTAGAGTTAGTGTTAGGGGTTAGGTGTTAAGTCTGGGTTAGGGGGCCAGGGTTAGGTTTAGGGTTGGGGTTAGCGTTAGGGTTAGGGGTTAGGGTTAAGGGTTAGGCTTAGGGTTAGGGTTCAGTGTTAGGGTTATGGTTTAGGGTTAGAGTCAGGGTTAAGTGTTAGGGTGAGGCTTAACAGCTAGGGTTAGGGTTAGGGGGTTAGGGATAAGGTTAGGGTTAAGGGTTAGGTTTATGGTTCAGGGTTAAGGTTAGGATTAGGGGTTAGGGTTAGTGTTAACTGTAGGTCAGTGTTGGCGTTAGATCTCTAGGCATTAGCGTATAGGTTAGGGTTAGGATTAATTAGGGTTATGTTTAATGGTTAGGATTGGGATTAGCGTTAAGGGTTAGGGTTAAGCTTTAGGGGTTATGACTAAGGATCAATGGTTAGGGTTATTTTTAGGCGTAGGGTTAGGGTAAGGTGTTAGGGTTAGTGTTAGTGTTGTTGGTAGGGTTAAGGTTAGGGTTGGCGTTTCAGAATTAGGGATTAGGTGTTATGGTTATGGCTAGGAGTTAGGGTTAGAATTACGGTATAGGGCTTGTTCTCAGGGTGTCATGCATTATCGTTAAGATAAGGGGTTAAGTTAGGGTTAGGGTGAGGTTTACGTGTTAAGGTGAGCAGTAGTATCAGGGTTAGGTGTTATGTTCTGGGTTAGGGTTATGGGTGTGGGGTAGGGTTTATGCTTAGGGCCCGGGCCCTGTATGCACTAGGAGGCGAAGTTAGGGGTCTGTGATGGTCTCTGGGAACCCACTCTATCGGACGCAGTGTATGGGCCTCTGGGTTTCATGCAGGACACTGTGGCAGAGCGGGCTTTCATGCGTGGCTTAGTAGGATTGTAGGCTTTCAAAACTCTGAGAAAGCAAGAAGTCTGAGAATTAGATTTAGGGTTAGGATTACTGTACGGTTTAGCGATGAAGATTAGTGATAGGGTGAGGCTTAGGGTTAGGGGTTAGGGTTAGGGTTAGGGTTGTTGGTAGGGTGAAGGTTAGGGTTGGCATTTTAGAATTAGGGATGAGGTGTTACGGTTATGGCTCGGGGTTAGGATTAGAATTATGGGATAGGACTTCTTTTCAGGGTGTTATGCATTAAGGTTAAGATAAGGGGATAAGTTAGGGTTACGGGGAGGTTTATGTTTTAAGGTGAGCAATAGGATCAGGGTCAGGTGCTATGTTCAGGGTGAGGGTTATCTGTTAGGGGTAGTGTTTATACTTAGCGTACAGGCCCTGTCTGCACTGGGCGGGGGGCTGGGGTTAGGGGGATGGGATTGTCCCCGGGAACCCACTCTATCATACGCTAGGTATGGGCTCCTGGTTTCATGCAAGAGAGAGCTGCAGAGCCCCCTTTTACTCATGGCATGAGAGGATTTTAGGCTTTCTAAACTCTAAGAAAGCAAGAAGTCCGAGAATTAGATTTAGGGGTAGGATTATGATAATGTTTAGGGTTAGGGTTTGTGTTAAGGTGGGGTCTTAGGGTTAGGGGTTAGGGTTAGAGGTTAGTGTTAGGTTTAACAGTTACAGTTAGGTTTATGGTTAAGTTTCAGGGATAGGGTTAAGGTTTGGGTTTAGCGTTTGGCACAGGGTTAGGCTTCAGTGTTAGCTTTATGGTTAAAGATTAGGATTAGGGTTAGTGTGAGGGTTAATGGTAAGGGTCAAGATTAAGGGTTAGGGTTGGGGTTAGGGTTAGGTTTAGGGTTAGGGCTTAGGGTTAAGGGATAGGATTAGGGTTAAGTGTTGGGCTTATTGTTAGGGTTAAAGTTTAGTGTTAGGGTTAATGTTTAGTGTTATGGTCCAGTTTAAGTGTTAGGGTGAGGGTTAACAGTTAGGATTAGGCTTAGGGGTTAGGGATATAGTGAAGGTTCAGTGTTAGGGTTAGGTTTAGGGTTCAGGGTTAGGGTTAGCTTTAGGGGTTATGGTTAGGGTTAGGTGTTAGGTTAGTGTCAGGGTTAGGTCTAGTCGTGAGGGTAAGGTTTAGGGTTAGCTTTAAGAGCTAGGGTTAGGTTTAATGGTTAGGATTAGGATTAGGGTTAAGGGTTAGGGTAATGCTTAGGGGTTAGGGTGAAGGGTGAAGGGTTAGGGCTTTTGTTAGGCATAGCGTTGGGGTTAGAAGTAAGGGTTCCTGTCAGTGTTAGGGTTGTAGGCAGCGTTACGGTTAGGCTTAGCGGTTGAGAATTAGGGTTAGGGATTAGGTGTTACAGTGATGACTAGGAGATAGGGTTAGAATTATGGGATAGGGGATGTTCTCAGGGAATGGGTTATGCATTAACGTTAGGATAAGAGGTTAAAGTTAGGCTCACGGTGAGGTTTACGTGTTAAGGGGAGAAATATGAACAGGGTTAGGTGCCATGTTCAGGGTTAGGGTTATCTGTTAAAGGTATCATTTATGCTTAGCGCACGGGCCCTGTCGGCGTTAAGCTGGGGGGAGGTTACGGGGCTGGGATTGTCACCGGGAACCCACTGTATCGGACTCTGGGTATGGGCCCGTGGGTTTCATGCAGGACACAGTGGTAGAGCCTCCTTTCACACATGGCATGGGAGGATTGCAGGCTTTCTAAACTCTAAGAAAGCAAGAAGTCTGAGAATTAGATTTAGGGTTAGGATTACTGTACGGTTTAGCGATGAAGATTAGTGATAGGGTGAGGCTTAGGGTTAGGGGTTAGGGTTAGGGTTAGGGTTGTTGGTAGGGTGAAGGTTAGGGTTGGCATTTTAGAATTAGGGATGAGGTGTTACGGTTATGGCTACGGGTTAGGATTAGAATTATGGGATAGGACTTCTTCTCAGGGTGTTATGCATTAAGGTTAAGATAGGGGATAAGTTAGGGTTACGGGGAGGTTTATGTTTTAAGGTGAGCAATAGGATCAGGGTCAGGTGCTATGTTCATGGTGAGGGTTATCTGTTAGGGGTAGTGTTTATACTTAGCGTACAGGCCCTGTCTGCACTGGGCGGGGGCCTGGGGTTAGGGGGATGAAATTTTCCCCGGGAACCCACTCTATCATACGCTAGGTATGGGCTCCTGGTTTCATGCAAGAGAGAGCTGCAGAGCCCCCTTTTACTCATGGCATGGGAGGATTTTAGGCTTTCTAAACTCTAAGAAAGCAAGAAGTCCGAGAATTAGATTTAGGGGTAGGATTATGATAATGTTTAGGGTTACCGTTAGGGTTAGGGTTAAGGGTTAGGCTTAGGGTTAGGATTCAGGTTTAGAGTTAAGGTTTAGGGTTAGGGTCAGGGTTAAGGGTTAGGGTGAGGGTTAACAGGTACGGTTAGGGTTAGGGTGTTAGGGATAGGGTTAGGGTTAAGGGTTAGGTTTATGGTTCATGTTTAAGGTTAGCATTAGGGATTAGGGTTAGTGTTAACTGTAGGTCCTGTTGGGGTTGGATCTCTAGGCATTATGGCAAAGGTTAGGGTTAGGGTTAAGAGTCAGGGTTATGTTTAATGGTTAGGATTGGGATTAGGGTTAAGTGTTAGGGTAAGGCTTAGGGGTTAGGGTGAAGGGTGAAGGGTTAGGGCTTTTGTTAGGCATAGCGTTGGGGTTAGAAGTAAGTGTTACTGTCAGTGTTAGGGTTGTAGGTAGGGTTACGGTTGGGGTTAGCAGTTTAGAATTACGGTTAGGGGTCAGGTGCTACAGTTATCACTAGGAGATAGGGTTAGAATTATGGGATAGGGAATGTTCTGGGGGAATAGGTTATGCATTAACATTAGAATAAGAGGTTAAAGTTAGGCTCACGGTCAGGTGTACGTGTTAAGGGGAGAAATAGGAACAGGGTTAGGTGTTATGTTCAGGGTTAGGGTTATCTGTTAAAGGTATTGTTTATGCCTAGCGCACGGGCCCTGTCTGCGTTAGCCAGGGGGAGTTTAGGGGGCTGGCATTGTCACCGGGAACCCACTGTATCAGACTCTGGGTATGGGCCCGTGGGTTTCATGCCGGACACATTGGTAGAGCTTCCTTTCACACATGGCCTGGGAGGATTGCAGGCATTCTAAACTCTAAGAAAGCAAGAAGTCTCAGAATTAAATTTAGAGTTAGGATTATCGTTAGGGTTCAGGATGAAGTGTAGTGTTACGGTGAGGGCTTAGGGTTACGGATTAGGGTTAGGGTTTAAGGTTACTGTTAGGTTTAACGGTTACAGTTCGTTTAGGGTTGAGGTTTGCGGATAGGGTTAAGATGAGGGATTAGTGTTTGGTACAGGGTTAGGGTTAAATGTTAGGTTTAGGGTTCAAGATTAGGATTAGGGTTAGGATTAAAGGTTAGCATGAGAGTTAACGGTTAAGGTTAAGGGTTAGGGTTAGGGTTTAGGTTTAGGGTTAAGGGTTAGGGTTAGTTTTAGGGTTAGAGTTATGTGTTAGGGTTTGTGTTAGAGGTTAGGGTTAGGTTTACTGTTCATGGTTGGGGTTACGTTTAGGGGTTAGCATTAGGGTTAGGGATTAGGTTAAGGGTAAGTGTTTAGAGTTAGTGTTGGGCTTTAGGCTCGGGGCTTAGGTTCAGGGTCAGGGGTTAGGGTTGGTGGTAGGGCTTAGATTTAGCGGTCAGTTTAAGGGCACAGGACCTGGTTAATCTACAGTGAGAGGGGTGTGGTCGGAGTCACCACGAAAGCACAACGTCATTCCCTGGGCCTTGGGACAAAACCTACATGCAGGACTCAGGCGGAGCCTCATCTCACACATGGCATGGCTGTATTATAGGCTTGCTTCACTCTGGGAATGGAAGTAGTGTGAGAATTAGGGTTAGGTTTTGGGTTAGGGGTTTCGAGTTAAGGGTTAGGTTTCGAGTCAGGGTCAGGTGCTAGGGATTAGTGGTTAGGGTTAGAGTTAGTGTTAGGGGTTAGGTGTTAAGTCTGGGTTAGGGGGCCAGGGTTAGGTTTAGGGTTGGGGTTAGCGTTAGGGTTAGGGGTTAGGGTTAAGGGTTAGGCTTAGGGTTAGGGTTCAGGGTTAGGGTTATGGTTTAGGGTTAGAGTCAGGGTTAAGTGTTAGGGTGAGGCTTAACAGCTAGGGTTAGGGTTAGGGGGTTAGGGATAAGGTTAGGGTTAAGGGTTAGGTTTATGGTTCAGGGTTAAGGTTAGGATTAGGGGTTAGGGTTAGTGTTAACTGTAGGTCAGTGTTGGCGTTAGATCTCTAGGCATTAGCGTATAGGTTAGGGTTAGGATTAATTAGGGTTATGTTTAATGGTTAGGATTGGGATTAGCGTTAAGGGTTAGGGTTAAGCTTTAGGGGTTATGACTAAGGATCAATGGTTAGGGTTATTTTTAGGCGTAGGGTTAGGGTAAGGGTTTTAGGGTTAGTGTTAGTGTTGTTGGTAGGGTTAAGGTTAGGGTTGGCGTTTCAGAATTAGGGATTAGGTGTTATGGTTATGGCTAGGAGTTAGGGTTAGAATTACGGTATAGGGCTTGTTCTCAGGGTGTCATGCATTATCGTTAAGATAAGGGGTTAAGTTAGGGTTAGGGTGAGGTTTACGTGTTAAGGTGAGCAGTAGTATCAGGGTTAGGTGTTATGTTCTGGGTTAGGGTTATGGGTGTGGGGTAGGGTTTATGCTTAGGGCCCGGGCCCTGTATGCACTAGGAGGCGAAGTTAGGGGTCTGTGATGGTCTCTGGGAACCCACTCTATCGGACGCAGTGTATGGGCCTCTGGGTTTCATGCAGGACACTGTGGCAGAGCGGGCTTTCATGCGTGGCTTAGTAGGATTGTAGGCTTTCAAAACTCTGAGAAAGCAAGAAGTCTGAGAATTAGATTTAGGGTTAGGATTACTGTACGGTTTAGCGATGAAGATTAGTGATAGGGTGAGGCTTAGGGTTAGGGGTTAGGGTTAGGGTTAGGGTTGTTGGTAGGGTGAAGGTTAGGGTTGGCATTTTAGAATTAGGGATGAGGTGTTACGGTTATGGCTCGGGGTTAGGATTAGAATTATGGGATAGGACTTCTTCTCAGGGTGTTATGCATTAAGGTTAAGATAAGGGGATAAGTTAGGGTTACGGGGAGGTTTATGTTTTAAGGTGAGCAATAGGATCAGGGTCAGGTGCTATGTTCAGGGTGAGGGTTATCTGTTAGGGGTAGTGTTATACTTAGCGTACAGGCCCTGTCTGCACTGGGCGGGGGGCTGGGGTTAGGGGGATGGGATTGTCCCCGGGAACCCACTCTATCATACGCTAGGTATGGGCTCCTGGTTTCATGCAAGAGAGAGCTGCAGAGCCCCCTTTTACTCATGGCATGAGAGGATTTTAGGCTTTCTAAACTCTAAGAAAGCAAGAAGTCCGAGAATTAGATTTAGGGGTAGGATTATGATAATGTTTAGGGTTAGGGTTTGTGTTAAGGTGGGGTCTTAGGGTTAGGGGTTAGGGTTAGAGGTTAGTGTTAGGTTTAACAGTTACAGTTAGGTTTATGGTTAAGTTTCAGGGATAGGGTTAAGGTTTGGGTTTAGCGTTTGGCACAGGGTTAGGCTTCAGTGTTAGCTTTATGGTTAAAGATTAGGATTAGGGTTAGTGTGAGGGTTAATGGTAAGGGTCAAGATTAAGGGTTAGGGTTGGGGTTAGGGTTAGGTTTAGGGTTAGGGCTTAGGGTTAAGGGATAGGATTAGGGTTAAGTGTTGGGCTTATTGTTAGGGTTAAAGTTTAGTGTTAGGGTTAATGTTTAGTGTTATGGTCCAGTTTAAGTGTTAGGGTGAGGGTTAACAGTTAGGATTAGGCTTAGGGGTTAGGGATATAGTGAAGGTTCAGTGTTAGGGTTAGGTTTAGGGTTCAGGGTTAGGGTTAGCTTTAGGGGTTATGGTTAGGGTTAGGTGTTAGGTTAGTGTCAGGGTTAGGTCTAGTCGTGAGGGTAAGGTTTAGGGTTAGCTTTAAGAGCTAGGGTTAGGTTTAATGGTTAGGATTAGGATTAGGGTTAAGGGTTAGGGTAATGCTTAGGGGTTAGGGTGAAGGGTGAAGGGTTAGGGCTTTTGTTAGGCATAGCGTTGGGGTTAGAAGTAAGGGTTCCTGTCAGTGTTAGGGTTGTAGGCAGCGTTACGGTTAGGCTTAGCGGTTGAGAATTAGGGTTAGGGATTAGGTGTTACAGTGATGACTAGGAGATAGGGTTAGAATTATGGGATAGGGGATGTTCTCAGGGAATGGGTTATGCATTAACGTTACGATAAGAGGTTAAAGTTAGGCTCACGGTGAGGTTTACGTGTTAAGGGGAGAAATATGAACAGGGTTAGGTGCCATGTTCAGGGTTAGGGTTATCTGTTAAAGGTATCATTTATGCTTAGCGCACGGGCCCTGTCGGCGTTAAGCTGGGGGGAGGTTAGGGGGCTGGGATTGTCACCGGGAACCCACTGTATCGGACTCTGGGTATGGGCCCGTGGGTTTCATGCAGGACACAGTGGTAGAGCCTCCTTTCACACATGGCATGGGAGGATTGCAGGCTTTCTAAACTCTAAGAAAGCAAGAAGTCTGAGAATTAGATTTAGGGTTAGGATTACTGTACGGTTTAGCGATGAAGATTAGTGATAGGGTGAGGCTTAGGGTTAGGGGTTAGGGTTAGGGTTAGGGTTGTTGGTAGGGTGAAGGTTAGGGTTGGCATTTTAGAATTAGGGATGAGGTGTTACGGTTATGGCTACGGGTTAGGATTAGAATTATGGGATAGGACTTCTTCTCAGGGTGTTATGCATTAAGGTTAAGATAGGGGATAAGTTAGGGTTACGGGGAGGTTTATGTTTTAAGGTGAGCAATAGGATCAGGGTCAGGTGCTATGTTCATGGTGAGGGTTATCTGTTAGGGGTAGTGTTTATACTTAGCGTACAGGCCCTGTCTGCACTGGGCGGGGGCCTGGGGTTAGGGGGATGAAATTTTCCCCGGGAACCCACTCTATCATACGCTAGGTATGGGCTCCTGGTTTCATGCAAGAGAGAGCTGCAGAGCCCCCTTTTACTCATGGCATGGGAGGATTTTAGGCTTTCTAAACTCTAAGAAAGCAAGAAGTCCGAGAATTAGATTTAGGGGTAGGATTATGATAATGTTTAGGGTTACCGTTAGGGTTAGGGTTAAGGGTTAGGCTTAGGGTTAGGATTCAGGTTTAGAGTTAAGGTTTAGGGTTAGGGTCAGGGTTAAGGGTTAGGGTGAGGGTTAACAGGTACGGTTAGGGTTAGGGTGTTAGGGATAGGGTTAGGGTTAAGGGTTAGGTTTATGGTTCATGTTTAAGGTTAGCATTAGGGATTAGGGTTAGTGTTAACTGTAGGTCCTGTTGGGGTTGGATCTCTAGGCATTATGGCAAAGGTTAGGGTTAGGGTTAAGAGTCAGGGTTATGTTTAATGGTTAGGATTGGGATTAGGGTTAAGTGTTAGGGTAAGGCTTAGGGGTTAGGGTGAAGGGTGAAGGGTTAGGGCTTTTGTTAGGCATAGCGTTGGGGTTAGAAGTAAGGGTTACTGTCAGTGTTAGGGTTGTAGGTAGGGTTACGGTTGGGGTTAGCAGTTTAGAATTACGGTTAGGGGTCAGGTGCTACAGTTATCACTAGGAGATAGGGTTAGAATTATGGGATAGGGAATGTTCTGGGGGAATAGGTTATGCATTAACATTAGAATAAGAGGTTAAAGTTAGGCTCACGGTCAGGTGTACGTGTTAAGGGGAGAAATAGGAACAGGGTTAGGTGTTATGTTCAGGGTTAGGGTTATCTGTTAAAGGTATTGTTTATGCCTAGCGCACGGGCCCTGTCTGCGTTAGCCAGGGGGAGTTCAGGGGGCTGGCATTGTCACCGGGAACCCACTGTATCAGACTCTGGGTATGGGCCCGTGGGTTTCATGCCGGACACATTGGTAGAGCTTCCTTTCACACATGGCCTGGGAGGATTGCAGGCATTCTAAACTCTAAGAAAGCAAGAAGTCTCAGAATTAAATTTAGAGTTAGGATTATCGTTAGGGTTCAGGATGAAGTGTAGTGTTACGGTGAGGGCTTAGGGTTACGGATTAGGGTTAGGGTTTAAGGTTACTGTTAGGTTTAACGGTTACAGTTCGTTTAGGGTTGAGGTTTGCGGATAGGGTTAAGATGAGGGATTAGTGTTTGGTACAGGGTTAGGGTTAAATGTTAGGTTTAGGGTTCAAGATTAGGATTAGGGTTAGGATTAAAGGTTAGCATGAGAGTTAACGGTTAAGGTTAAGGGTTAGGGTTAGGGTTTAGGTTTAGGGTTAAGGGTTAGGGTTAGTTTTAGGGTTAGAGTTATGTGTTAGGGTTTGTGTTAGAGGTTAGGGTTAGGTTTACTGTTCATGGTTGGGGTTACGTTTAGGGGTTAGCATTAGGGTTAGGGATTAGGTTAAGGGTAAGTGTTTAGAGTTAGTGTTGGGCTTTAGGCTTGGGGCTTAGGTTCAGGGTCAGGGGTTAGGGTTGGTGGTAGGGCTTAGATTTAGCGGTCAGTTTAAGGGCACAGGACCTGGTTAATCTACAGTGAGAGGGGTGTGGTCGGAGTCACCACGAAAGCACAACGTCATTCCCTGGGCCTTGGGACAAAACCTACATGCAGGACTCAGGCGGAGCCTCATCTCACACATGGCATGGCTGTATTATAGGC
This sequence comes from Eulemur rufifrons, assembly GCF_041146395.1. Lineage (NCBI taxonomy): Eukaryota > Metazoa > Chordata > Mammalia > Primates > Lemuridae > Eulemur > Eulemur rufifrons. Next base: position 1,877,463 of record NW_027182830.1, on the reverse strand, counting down.
TTGCTTCACTCTGGGAATGGAAGTAGTGTGAGAATTAGGGTTAGGTTTTGGGTTAGGGGTTTCGAGTTAAGGGTTAGGTTTCGAGTCAGGGTCAGGTGCTAGGGATTAGTGGTTAGGGTTAGAGTTAGTGTTAGGGGTTAGGTGTTAAGTCTGGGTTAGGGGGCCAGGGTTAGGTTTAGGGTTGGGGTTAGCGTTAGGGTTAGGGGTTAGGGTTAAGGGTTAGGCTTAGGGTTAGGGTTCAGGGTTAGGGTTATGGTTTAGGGTTAGAGTCAGGGTTAAGTGTTAGGGTGAGGCTTAACAGCTAGGGTTAGGGTTAGGGGGTTAGGGATAAGGTTAGGGTTAAGGGTTAGGTTTATGGTTCAGGGTTAAGGTTAGGATTAGGGGTTAGGGTTAGTGTTAACTGTAGGTCAGTGTTGGCGTTAGATCTCTAGGCATTAGCGTATAGGTTAGGGTTAGGATTAATTAGGGTTATGTTTAATGGTTAGGATTGGGATTAGCGTTAAGGGTTAGGGTTAAGCTTTAGGGGTTATGACTAAGGATCAATGGTTAGGGTTATTTTTAGGCGTAGGGTTAGGGTAAGGGTTTTAGGGTTAGTGTTAGTGTTAGTGTTGTTGGTAGGGTTAAGGTTAGGGTTGGCGTTTCAGAATTAGGGATTAGGTGTTATGGTTATGGCTAGGAGTTAGGGTTAGAATTACGGTATAGGGCTTGTTCTCAGGGTGTCATGCATTATCGTTAAGATAAGGGGTTAAGTTAGGGTTAGGGTGAGGTTTACGTGTTAAGGTGAGCAGTAGTATCAGGGTTAGGTGTTATGTTCTGGGTTAGGGTTATGGGTGTGGGGTAGGGTTTATGCTTAGGGCCCGGGCCCTGTATGCACTAGGAGGCGAAGTTAGGGGTCTGTGATGGTCTCTGGGAACCCACTCTATCGGACTCAGTGTATGGGCCTCTGGGTTTCATGCAGGACACTGTGGCAGAGCGGGCTTTCATGCGTGGCTTAGTAGGATTGTAGGCTTTCAAAACTCTGAGAAAGCAAGAAGTCTGAGAATTAGATTTAGGGTTAGGATTACTGTACGGTTTAGCGATGAAGATTAGTGATAGGGTGAGGCTTAGGGTTAGGGGTTAGGGTTAGGGTTAGGGTTGTTGGTAGGGTGAAGGTTAGGGTTGGCATTTTAGAATTAGGGATGAGGTGTTACGGTTATGGCTCGGGGTTAGGATTAGAATTATGGGATAGGACTTCTTCTCAGGGTGTTATGCATTAAGGTTAAGATAAGGGGATAAGTTAGGGTTACGGGGAGGTTTATGTTTTAAGGTGAGCAATAGGATCAGGGTCAGGTGCTATGTTCATGGTGAGGGTTATCTGTTAGGGGTAGTGTTTATACTTAGCGTACAGGCCCTGTCTGCACTGGGCGGGGGCCTGGGGTTAGGGGGATGAAATTTTCCCCGGGAACCCACTCTATCATACGCTAGGTATGGGCTCCTGGTTTCATGCAAGAGAGAGCTGCAGAGCCCCCTTTTACTCATGGCATGGGAGGATTTTAGGCTTTCTAAACTCTAAGAAAGCAAGAAGTCCGAGAATTAGATTTAGGGGTAGGATTATGATAATGTTTAGGGTTACCGTTAGGGTTAGGGTTAAGGGTTAGGCTTAGGGTTAGGATTCAGGTTTAGAGTTAAGGTTTAGGGTTAGGGTCAGGGTTAAGGGTTAGGGTGAGGGTTAACAGGTACGGTTAGGGTTAGGGTGTTAGGGATAGGGTTAGGGTTAAGGGTTAGGTTTATGGTTCATGTTTAAGGTTAGCATTAAGGATTAGGGTTAGTGTTAACTGTAGGTCCTGTTGGGGTTGGATCTCTAGGCATTATGGCAAAGGTTAGGGTTAGGGTTAAGAGTCAGGGTTATGTTTAATGGTTAGGATTGGGATTAGGGTTAAGTGTTAGGGTAAGGCTTAGGGGTTAGGGTGAAGGGTGAAGGGTTAGGGCTTTTGTTAGGCATAGCGTTGGGGTTAGAAGTAAGGGTTACTGTCAGTGTTAGGGTTGTAGGTAGGGTTACGGTTGGGGTTAGCAGTTTAGAATTACGGTTAGGGGTCAGGTGCTACAGTTATCACTAGGAGATAGGGTTAGAATTATGGGATAGGGAATGTTCTGGGGGAATAGGTTATGCATTAACATTAGAATAAGAGGTTAAAGTTAGGCTCACGGTCAGGTGTACGTGTTAAGGGGAGAAATAGGAACAGGGTTAGGTGTTATGTTCAGGGTTAGGGTTATCTGTTAAAGGTATTGTTTATGCCTAGCGCACGGGCCCTGTCTGCGTTAGCCAGGGGGAGTTTAGGGGGCTGGCATTGTCACCGGGAACCCACTGTATCAGACTCTGGGTATGGGCCCGTGGGTTTCATGCCGGACACATTGGTAGAGCTTCCTTTCACACATGGCCTGGGAGGATTGCAGGCATTCTAAACTCTAAGAAAGCAAGAAGTCTCAGAATTAAATTTAGAGTTAGGATTATCGTTAGGGTTCAGGATGAAGTGTAGTGTTACGGTGAGGGCTTAGGGTTACGGATTAGGGTTAGGGTTTAAGGTTACTGTTAGGTTTAACGGTTACAGTTCGTTTAGGGTTGAGGTTTGCGGATAGGGTTAAGATGAGGGATTAGTGTTTGGTACAGGGTTAGGGTTAAATGTTAGGTTTAGGGTTCAAGATTAGGATTAGGGTTAGGATTAAAGGTTAGCATGAGAGTTAACGGTTAAGGTTAAGGGTTAGGGTTAGGGTTTAGGTTTAGGGTTAAGGGTTAGGGTTAGTTTTAGGGTTAGAGTTATGTGTTAGGGTTTGTGTTAGAGGTTAGGGTTAGGTTTACTGTTCATGGTTGGGGTTACGTTTAGGGGTTAGCATTAGGGTTAGGGATTAGGTTAAGGGTAAGTGTTTAGAGTTAGTGTTGGGCTTTAGGCTCGGGGCTTAGGTTCAGGGTCAGGGGTTAGGGTTGGTGGTAGGGCTTAGATTTAGCGGTCAGTTTAAGGGCACAGGACCTGGTTAATCTACAGTGAGAGGGGTGTGGTCGGAGTCACCATGAAAGCACAACGTCATTCCCTGGGCCTTGGGACAAAACCTACATGCAGGACTCAGGCGGAGCCTCATCTCACACATGGCATGGCTGTATTATAGGCTTGCTTCACTCTGGGAATGGAAGTAGTGTGAGAATTAGGGTTAGGTTTTGGGTTAGGGGTTTCGAGTTAAGGGTTAGGTTTCGAGTCAGGGTCAGGTGCTAGGGATTAGTGGTTAGGGTTAGAGTTAGTGTTAGGGGTTAGGTGTTAAGTCTGGGTTAGGGGGCCAGGGTTAGGTTTAGGGTTGGGGTTAGCGTTAGGGTTAGGGGTTAGGGTTAAGGGTTAGGCTTAGGGTTAGGGTTCAGGGTTAGGGTTATGGTTTAGGGTTAGAGTCAGGGTTAAGTGTTAGGGTGAGGCTTAACAGCTAGGGTTAGGGTTAGGGGGTTAGGGATAAGGTTAGGGTTAAGGGTTAGGTTTATGGTTCAGGGTTAAGGTTAGGATTAGGGGTTAGGGTTAGTGTTAACTGTAGGTCAGTGTTGGCGTTAGATCTCTAGGCATTAGCGTATAGGTTAGGGTTAGGATTAATTAGGGTTATGTTTAATGGTTAGGATTGGGATTAGCGTTAAGGGTTAGGGTTAAGCTTTAGGGGTTATGACTAAGGATCAATGGTTAGGGTTATTTTTAGGCGTAGGGTTAGGGTAAGGGTTTTAGGGTTAGTGTTAGTGTTGTTGGTAGGGTTAAGGTTAGGGTTGGCGTTTCAGAATTAGGGATTAGGTGTTATGGTTATGGCTAGGAGTTAGGGTTAGAATTACGGTATAGGGCTTGTTCTCAGGGTGTCATGCATTATCGTTAAGATAAGGGGTTAAGTTAGGGTTAGGGTGAGGTTTACGTGTTAAGGTGAGCAGTAGTATCAGGGTTAGGTGTTATGTTCTGGGTTAGGGTTATGGGTGTGGGGTAGGGTTTATGCTTAGGGCCCGGGCCCTGTATGCACTAGGAGGCGAAGTTAGGGGTCTGTGATGGTCTCTGGGAACCCACTCTATCGTACGCAGTGTATGGGCCTCTGGGTTTCATGCAGGACACTGTGGCAGAGCGGGCTTTCATGCGTGGCTTAGTAGGATTGTAGGCTTTCAAAACTCTGAGAAAGCAAGAAGTCTGAGAATTAGATTTAGGGTTAGGATTACTGTACGGTTTAGCGATGAAGATTAGTGATAGGGTGAGGCTTAGGGTTAGGGGTTAGGGTTAGGGTTAGGGTTGTTGGTAGGGTGAAGTTTAGGGTTGGCATTTTAGAATTAGGGATGAGGTGTTACGGTTATGGCTCGGGGTTAGGATTAGAATTATGGGATAGGACTTCTTCTCAGGGTGTTATGCATTAAGGTTAAGATAAGGGGATAAGTTAGGGTTACGGGGAGGTTTATGTTTTAAGGTGAGCAATAGGATCAGGGTCAGGTGCTATGTTCAGGGTGAGGGTTATCTGTTAGGGGTAGTGTTTATACTTAGCGTACAGGCCCTGTCTGCACTGGGCGGGGGGCTGAGGTTAGGGGGATGGGATTGTCCCCGGAACCCACTCTATCATACGCTAGGTATGGGCTCCTGGTTTCATGCAAGAGAGAGCTGCAGAGCCCCCTTTTACTCATGGCATGAGAGGATTTTAGGCTTTCTAAACTCTAAGAAAGCAAGAAGTCCGAGAATTAGATATAGGGGTAGGATTATGATAATGTTTAGGGTTAGGGTTTGTGTTAAGGTGGGGTCTTAGGGTTAGGGGTTAGGGTTAGAGGTTAGTGTTAGGTTTAACAGTTACAGTTAGGTTTATGGTTAAGTTTCAGGGATAGGGTTAAGGTTTGGGTTTAGCGTTTGGCACAGGGTTAGGCTTCAGTGTTAGCTTTATGGTTAAAGATTAGGATTAGGGTTAGTGTGAGGGTTAATGGTAAGGGTCAAGATTAAGGGTTAGGGTTGGGGTTAGGGTTAGGTTTAGGGTTAGGGCTTAGGGTTAAGGGATAGGATTAGGGTTAAGTGTTGGGCTTATTGTTAGGGTTAAAGTTTAGTGTTAGGGTTAATGTTTAGTGTTATGGTCCAGTTTAAGTGTTAGGGTGAGGGTTAACAGTTAGGATTAGGCTTAGGGGTTAGGGATATAGTGAAGGTTCAGTGTTAGGGTTAGGTTTAGGGTTCAGGGTTAGGGTTAGCTTTAGGGGTTATGGTTAGGGTTAGGTGTTAGGTTAGTGTCAGGGTTAGGTCTAGTCGTGAGGGTAAGGTTTAGGGTTAGCTTTAAGAGCTAGGGTTAGGTTTAATGGTTAGGATTAGGATTAGGGTTAAGGGTTAGGGTAATGCTTAGGGGTTAGGGTGAAGGGTGAAGGGTTAGGGCTTTTGTTAGGCATAGCGTTGGGGTTAGAAGTAAGGGTTCCTGTCAGTGTTAGGGTTGTAGGCAGCATTACGGTTAGGCTTAGCGGTTGAGAATTAGGGTTAGGGATTAGGTGTTACAGTGATGACTAGGAGATAGGGTTAGAATTATGGGATAGGGGATGTTCTCAGGGAATGGGTTATGCATTAACGTTACGATAAGAGGTTAAAGTTAGGCTCACGGTGAGGTTTACGTGTTAAGGGGAGAAATATGAACAGGGTTAGGTGCCATGTTCAGGGTTAGGGTTATCTGTTAAAGGTATCATTTATGCTTAGCGCACGGGCCCTGTCGGCGTTAAGCTGGGGGGAGGTTACGGGGCTGGGATTGTCACCGGGAACCCACTGTATCGGACTCTGGGTATGGGCCCGTGGGTTTCATGCAGGACACAGTGGTAGAGCCTCCTTTCACACATGGCATGGGAGGATTGCAGGCTTTCTAAACTCTAAGAAAGCAAGAAGTCTGAGAATTAGATTTAGGGTTAGGATTACTGTACGGTTTAGCGATGAAGATTAGTGATAGGGTGAGGCTTAGGGTTAGGGGTTAGGGTTAGGGTTAGGGTTGTTGGTAGGGTGAAGGTTAGGGTTGGCATTTTAGAATTAGGGATGAGGTGTTACGGTTATGGCTACGGGTTAGGATTAGAATTATGGGATAGGACTTCTTCTCAGGGTGTTATGCATTAAGGTTAAGATAGGGAATAAGTTAGGGTTACGGGGAGGTTTATGTTTTAAGGTGAGCAATAGGATCAGGGTCAGGTGCTATGTTCATGGTGAGGGTTATCTGTTAGGGGTAGTGTTTATACTTAGCGTACAGGCCCTGTCTGCACTGGGCGGGGGCCTGGGGTTAGGGGGATGAAATTTTCCCCGGGAACCCACTCTATCATACGCTAGGTATGGGCTCCTGGTTTCATGCAAGAGAGAGCTGCAGAGCCCCCTTTTACTCATGGCATGGGAGGATTTTAGGCTTTCTAAACTCTAAGAAAGCAAGAAGTCCGAGAATTAGATTTAGGGGTAGGATTATGATAATGTTTAGGGTTACCGTTAGGGTTAGGGTTAAGGGTTAGGCTTAGGGTTAGGATTCAGGTTTAGAGTTAAGGTTTAGGGTTAGGGTCAGGGTTAAGGGTTAGGGTGAGGGTTAACAGGTACGGTTAGGGTTAGGGTGTTAGGGATAGGGTTAGGGTTAAGGGTTAGGTTTATGGTTCATGTTTAAGGTTAGCATTAGGGATTAGGGTTAGTGTTAACTGTAGGTCCTGTTGGGGTTGGATCTCTAGGCATTATGGCAAAGGTTAGGGTTAGGGTTAAGAGTCAGGGTTATGTTTAATGGTTAGGATTGGGATTAGGGTTAAGTGTTAGGGTAAGGCTTAGGGGTTAGGGTGAAGGGTGAAGGGTTAGGGCTTTTGTTAGGCATAGCGTTGGGGTTAGAAGTAAGGGTTACTGTCAGTGTTAGGGTTGTAGGTAGGGTTACGGTTGGGGTTAGCAGTTTAGAATTACGGTTAGGGGTCAGGTGCTACAGTTATCACTAGGAGATAGGGTTAGAATTATGGGATAGGGAATGTTCTGGGGGAATAGGTTATGCATTAACATTAGAATAAGAGGTTAAAGTTAGGCTCACGGTCAGGTGTACGTGTTAAGGGGAGAAATAGGAACAGGGTTAGGTGTTATGTTCAGGGTTAGGGTTATCTGTTAAAGGTATTGTTTATGCCTAGCGCACGGGCCCTGTCTGCGTTAGCCAGGGGGAGTTTAGGGGGCTGGCATTGTCACCGGGAACCCACTGTATCAGACTCTGGGTATGGGCCCGTGGGTTTCATGCCGGACACATTGGTAGAGCTTCCTTTCACACATGGCCTGGGAGGATTGCAGGCATTCTAAACTCTAAGAAAGCAAGAAGTCTCAGAATTAAATTTAGAGTTAGGATTATCGTTAGGGTTCAGGATGAAGTGTAGTGTTACGGTGAGGGCTTAGGGTTACGGATTAGGGTTAGGGTTTAAGGTTACTGTTAGGTTTAACGGTTACAGTTCGTTTAGGGTTGAGGTTTGCGGATAGGGTTAAGATGAGGGATTAGTGTTTGGTACAGGGTTAGGGTTAAATGTTAGGTTTAGGGTTCAAGATTAGGATTAGGGTTAGGATTAAAGGTTAGCATGAGAGTTAACGATTAAGGTTAAGGGTTAGGGTTAGGGTTTAGGTTTAGGGTTAAGGGTTAGGGTTAGTTTTAGGGTTAGAGTTATGTGTTAGGGTTTGTGTTAGAGGTTAGGGTTAGGTTTACTGTTCATGGTTGGGGTTACGTTTAGGGGTTAGCATTAGGTTTAGGGATTAGGTTAAGGATAAGTGTTTAGAGTTAGTGTTGGGCTTTAGGCTCGGGGATTAAGTTCAGGGTAAAGGTTTAGGGTTGGTGGTAGGGCTTAGATTTAGCGGTCAGTTTAAGGGCACAGGACCTGGTTAATCTACGGTGAGAGGGGTGTGGTCGGAGTCATCACGAAAGCACAACATCATTCCCTGGGCCCTGGGACAAGACCTACATGCAGGACTCAGGCAGAGCCTCATCTCACACATGGCATGGCTCTATTGTAGGCTTGCTTCACTCGGGAATGGAAGTAGTGTGAGAATTAGGGTTAGGGTTGGGGTTAGGGGTTTCCAGTTAGGGGTTAGTTTCGAGTCAGGGTCAGGTGCTAGGGATTAGTGGTTAGGGTTAGAGTTAGTGTTAGGGGTTAGGTGTTAAGTGTGGGTTTGGGGGCCAGGGTTAGGTTTAGGGTTGGGGTTAGTGTTAGCTGTAGGTGTCAGGGTTAAGGGATAGGGTTAGGGTTAAGGGTTAGGCTTAGGGTTAGGGTTCAGGGTTAGGGTTAAGGTTTAGGGTTAGAGTCAGGGTTAAGGGTTAGGGTGAGGCTTAACAGTTAGGGTTAGGGTTAGGGGGTTGGGATAGGGTTAGGGTTAAGGGTTAGGTTTATGGTTCAGGCTTAAAGTTAGCATTAGGTGTTAGGGTTAGTGTTAACTGTAGGTCAGTGTTGGGGTTAGATCTCTAGGCATTAGGGTAAAGGTTACGGTTAGCGTTAAGAGTTAGGGTTATGTTTAATGGTTAGGATTGGGATTAGCGTTAAGGGTTAGGGTTAAAGTTTAGGGGTTATGACTAAGGATCAATGCTTAGGGTTATTTTTAGGCGTAGGGTTAGGGTAAGGGTTTAGGGTTAGTGTTAGAGTTGTTGGTAGGGTTAAGGTTAGGGTTGGCGTTTCAGAATTAGGGATTAGGTGTTATGGTTATGGCTAGGAGTTAGGGTTAGAATTACGGTATAGGGCTTGTTCTCAGGGTGTCATGCATTATCGTTAAGATAAGGGGTTAAAGTTAGGGTTACAGTGAGGTTTACGTGTTAAGGTGAGCAGTAGGATCAGGGATAGTTGTTATGTTCTGGGTTAGGGTTATGGGTGAGGGGTAGGGTTTATGCTTAGGTCACAGGCCCTGTATGCACTAGAAGGCGAAATTAGGGGTCTGTGATGGTCTCTGGGAACCCACTCTATCGTACGCAGTGTATGGGCCTCTGGGTTTCATGCAGGACAGTGTGGTAGAGCCGGCTTTCATGTATGGCTTAATAGGATTGTAGGCTTTCAAAACTCTGAGAAAGCAAGAAGTCTGAGAATTATATTTAGGGTTAGCATTACGGTACGGTTTAGGGATGAAGACTAGTGATAGGGTGAGGGCTTAGGGTTAGGGGTTTGGGTTAGGGTTAGGGTTTTTGGTAGGGTGAAAGCTAGGGTTGGCATTTTAGAAATAGGGATGAGGTGTTACGGTTATGACCAGGTGATAGGATTAGAATTATGGGATAGGGCTTCTTCTCAGGGTGTTATGCATTAAGGTTAAGATAAGGGGATAAGTTAGGGTTACGGGGAGATTTATGTTTTCAGGTGAGCAATAGGATCAGGGTTAGGTGTTATGTTCAGGGTGAGGGTTATCAGTTAGGGGTATTGATTATACTTAGGGCACGGGCCCTGTATGCACTTGGCGGCGGGCGGGGATTATAGCGATGGGATTGTCCCCGGGAACCCACTCTATCATACGCTGGGTATGGGCTCCTGGGTTTCATGCAGGACACAGTGGCAGAGCCCCCTTTTACTCATGGCATGGGAGGATTGTAGGCTTTCTTAACTCTTAGAAAGCAAGAACTCTGAGAATTAGATTTAGGGGTAGGATTATGGTAATGTTTAGGGATCAAGATTCGTGTTAGGGTGGCGTCTTAGGGTTAGGGGTTAGGGTTAAAGGTTAATGTTAGTTTTAACAGTTACAGTTAGGTTTACGGTTCAGTTTGAGGGTTAGGGTTTATGTTTGGGTCTAGTGTTTGACACAGGGTTAGGCTTCAGTGTTAGCTTTATGGTTAAAGATTAGGATTAGAGTCACGGTTAAGGTTTAGTGTGATGGTTAATGGTAAGGGTCAATATTATGGGTTAGGGTGGGGTTAGGGTTAGGAATAAGGCTTCATGTAACCTTTAGGGTTAGAGTTAATTGTTGTGGTTACGGGTAGAGCTTAGGGTTAGGTTTAGGATTCATGGTTAGGGTTATGTTTAGCGGTTAGTGTTAGGGTTAGTGGTCAGGTTTAAGGTAAGGTTTTAGAGTTAGTGTTCGGCGTTACAGTCTGAGCTTATGTTTACAGTTAGGGGTTAGTGTTAGTGTTAGGGCTGAGATTTATCTGTTAGTATAAGGGCACAGGACTTGTTTAATCTATGGTGAGAAGGGTGTGGACAGGTCGCTGTGACACCACACCATCGTACTCTTTGTATTTGGCCCAGACCTACATGTGGGACACAGGCAGAGCCTCATCTCAGGAATGGCATGGCTGTATTGTAGGTTTGCTTAAGGCTGAGAATGGAAGAGGTGTGAGAATTAGGGTTAAGTTTAGGGTTACGGGTTTGGGGTTAGGGGTTTAGGGTTAGAGGGAGGGTTAGGGGTTAGGGATTAGTAGTTAGGGTTACTGTTAGCATTAAAGGTTAGGTCTTAGGGTTGGGATAGGAGCTAGGGTTAGGTTTAGGGTTGGGTTCAGTGTTAGGTTTAGGGTTAGGGGTTAGGGTTAGGCTTAGGGTTAAGGGATAGGATTCGGGTTAAGTGTTGGGCTTAGGGTTAGGGTTTAGTGTTAGGGTTATCGTTAAAGATTAGGGTTAGGGTCAGGGTTAAATGTTTGGGTGCGGGTAATGGTTAGGGTCAGGGTTAAGGGTTACGGATAGGGTTAGTGTTAAGGGTTACGGGTAGGTTTAGGGTTCAGGGTTAGAGTTAGCATTAGGGCTTAAGGTTAGGATTAGGTTGTAGGTTAGATTTAGGGTTAGATCTAGGCGTTAGGGTAAGGACTAGGGTTAGGATTAAGAGATAGGGTTAGGTTTAATGCTTAGGATTAGGGTTAGGGTTTGGCGTTAAAGTAAGTGTTAGGGGTTAGGTTTAAGGATCAAAGGTTAGGGTTATTTTTAGCCGTAGTGTTAGGTTTAGGGTTAAGGGATAAGGTTAGCGTTAAGGGTTTCCGTTACTGTTAGGGTTAAGGGTTAGGCTTAGAGTTAAAGGTTAATGTTAGGGTCAGTGTTAAGGGTTAGGGTGAGGGTTAATGGTTAGGGTAAAGCTTAAGCCTTAGGGTTAAGGGTTAGCAATTAGGGTTTATGATTAGTGTTAGGGTTAGGATTTAGGAGTTAGTGTTTTATGAAGAGGTATGGTTAGAGTTAGGTTTGGGGTTAGTATTAGGGTTAGGTTTAGGGGTTAGTTTTAGGGTAAAAGGATAGGATTAGGGTTAAGGGTTGGGCTCAGGTTTAGGGTTAAAGTTTAGTGTTAGGGTTAATGTTTAGTGTTATGGTCCAGTTTAAGTGTTAGGGTGAGGGTTAACGGTTAGGATTAGGCTTAGAGGTTGGAGATATAGTGAGGGTTCAGAGTTAGGGTTAGGTTTAGGATTCAGGGTTAGGGTTAGCTTTAGGGGTTATGGTTAGGGTTAGATGTTAGGTTAGTGTCAGGGTTAGGTCTAGTCGTGAGGGTAAGGTTTAGGGTTAGCTTTAAGAGCTACGGTTAGGTTTAATGGTTAGGATTAGGATTAGGGTTAAGGGTTAGGGTAAGGCTTACGGGTTAGGGTGAAGGGTGAAGGGTTATGGCTTTTGTTAGGCATAGCGTTGGGGTTAGAAGTAAGGGTTACTGTCAGTGTTATGGTTGTAGTTAGGGTTACGGTTAGGGTTAGTAGTTTAGAATTAGGGTTAGGGATCAGGTTTTACAGTTATGACTAGGAGATAGGGTTAGAATTATGGGATAGGGGTTGTTCTCAGGGAATGGGTTATGCATGAACGTTACGATAAGAGGTTACAGTTAGGCTCACAGTGAGGTTTACGTGTTAAGGGGAGAAATAGGAACAGGGTTAGGTGTTATGTTCAGGGTTAGGGTTACCTGTTAAAGGTATTGTTTATGCTTAGCGCATGGGCCCTGTCTGCATTAGGCGGTGTGGAAGGTTAGGGGGCTGGGATTGTCACCAGGAACCCACTGTATCGTACTCTGGATATGGGCCCATGGGTTTCATACAGGACACAGTGGTAGAGCCTCCTTTAACGCATGGCATGGGAGGATTGCAGGCTTTCTAAACTCTAAGAAAGCAAGACGTCTGAGAATTAGATTTAGGGTTAGGATTATGGTTAGGGTTAAGGATGAAGTTTATTGTTAGGGTGAGGGCTTAGGGTTAGGGATTAGGATTAGGATTAAAGGTTATTCTTAGGTTTAACGGTTACAGTTCGGTTTATGGTTGAGGTTTACTGTTAGGGTTAAGATGAGGGGTTAGTGTTTGGTACAGGGTTAGGGTTAAGTGTTAGGTTTAGGGTTGAAGATTAGGATTAGTGTTAGGATTAAAGGTTAGCGTGAGAGTTAACGGTTAGGGTTAAGGTTAAGAGTTACGGAAGGGTTTAGGTTTAGGGTTAAGGGTTAGGGTAAGTTTTAGGGTTAGAGTTATGTGTTAGGGTTTGTGTTAGAGGTTAGGGTTAGGTTTACTGTTCACGGTTAGGGTTACGTTTAGGGGTTAGCATTAGGGTTAGGGATTAGGTTTAGGGTAAGGGTTTAGTGTTAGTGTTGGGCTTTAGGCTCGGGGCTTAGGTTCAGGGTCAGTCATTAGGGTTGGTGGTAGAGCTCAGATTTAGCGGTCAGTTTAAGGGCACAGGATTTGGTTAATCTAAGGTGAGAGGGGTGCGGTCAGAGTCACCATGAAAGCACAACATCATTCCCTGGGCCTTGGGACAAAACTTACATGCAGAACTCAGGTGGAGCCTCATCTCACACATGGCATGTCTGTATTGTAGGCTTGCTTCACTCTGGGAATGGAAGTAGTGTGAGAATTAGGGTTAGGTTTGCGGTTAGGGGTTTCGAGTTAGGGGTTAAGTTTCGAGTCAGGGTTAGGTGCTAGTGGTTAGGGGTAGAGTTAGTGTTACGGGTTCGGTGTTAATTCTGGGTTAGGGGGCCAGGGTTAGGTTTAGGGTTGGGGTTAGTGTTATGGTTAGCGGTTAAGGTTAATGGATAGGGTTAGGGTTAAGGGTTAGGCTTAGGGTTAGGGTTCAGGGTTAGGGTTCAGGTTTAGGGTTAGGGTCAGGGTTAAGGGTTAGGGTGAGGGTTAATCGTTAGGGGGTTAGGGTTAAGGATTAGGTTTATTGTTCAGGTTTAAGGTTATAATTAGGGGTTTGTGTTACTTGTAACTGTAGGTCAGTGTTGGGGTTAGAACTCTAGGCATTAATGTAAAGGTTAGAGTTAGGGTTCAGAGTTAGGGTTATGTTTAATTGTTAGGATTGGGATTAGGGTTAAGGGTTAGGGTTAAGGTTAGGGGTTATGACTAAGGATCAACGGTTAGGGTTATTTTTAGGCATAGGGTTAGGGTAAGGGGTTAGGGTTAGTGTTAGTGTTGTTGGTAGGGTTAAGGTTAGGGTTGGCGTTTCAGAATTAGAGATTAGGTGTTATGGTTATGGCTAGGAGTTAGGGTTAGAATTACAGTATAGGGCTTGTTCTCAGGGTGTCATGCATTAACGTTACGATATGGGGTTAAAGTTAGGGTTACGGTGAGGTTTACGTGTTAAGGTGAGCAGTAGTATCAGGGTTAGGTGTTATGTTCTGGGTTAGGGTTATGGGTGAGGGCTAGTGTTTATGCTTAGGGCATGGGCCCTGTATGCCCTAGGAATCGAAGTTAGGGGTCTGTTGTGGTCGCTGGGAACCCACTCTATCGTACGCTGTGTATGGGCCTCTGGGTTTCTTGCAGGACACTGTGGCAGAGCCGGCTTTCATGCATGGCTTAGTAGGATTGTAGGCTTTCAAAACTCTGAGAAAGCAAGAAGTCTGAGAATTAGATTTAGGGTTAGGATTACGGTACGGTTTAGTGATGAAGATTAGTGATAGGGTGAGTGCTTAGGGTTAGAGGTTAGGGTTAGGGTTACGGTTGTTGGTAGGGTGAAGGTAGGGTTGGCATTTTAGAATTAGGGATGAGGTGTTATGGTTATGGCTGGGGATTAGGATTGGAATTATGGGATGGAGCTTCTTCTCAGGTTTTTATACATTAACGTTAAGATAAGGGGATAAGTTAGGGTTACGGGGAGGTTTATGTTTTAAGGTGAGCAATAGCATCAGGGTCAGGTGTTATATTCAGGGTGAGGGTTATCTGTTAGGGGTAGTGTTTATACTTAGCGTACGGGCCCTGTCTGCACTGGGCGGGGGGCGGGGGTTAGGGGGATGGGATTGTGCCCGGGAACGCACTGTATCGTACGCTGGGTATGGTCTCCTGGGTTTCATGCAGGACACAGTGGCAGAGCCCCCTTTTACTCATGGCATGGGAGGATTGTAAGCTTTCTAAACTCTGAGATAGCAAGAAGTCTGAGAATTAGATTTAGGGGTAAGATTATGGTAATGTTTAGCGAGGAAGATTAGTGTTAGGGTGGGCTCTTAGGTTTAGGGGTTAGGGTTAAAGGTTCGTGTTATTTTTAACAGTTACAGTTACGTTTTCGGTTAAGTTTCAGGGTTAGGGTTAGGGTTAAGGTTTGGTTTTATCGTTTGTCACAGGGTTAGGCTTCAGTGTTAGCTTTATGGTTAAAGATTAGGATTAGGGTTAGGGTTAAGGGTTAGTGTGAGGGTTAATGGTAAGGGTCAAGATTAAGTGTTAGGGTTGGGCTTAGTGTTAGGAATAAGGCTTCGTGTAACGTTTAGGTTTAGAGTTAAGTGTTATGGTTATGGCTAGAGGTTAGGGTTAGGTTTAGGGTTCATGGTTAGGGTTACATTTAGGGGTTCGGGTTATGGGTTAAGTTTAGGGTGAGTGTTTAGTGTTACTGTTGGGTGTTAGGATAAGGGCCGAGGTTTAGGGTTAGGATTTAGGTTTAGTATTAGGGCTTAGATTTAGTGGTTAGTTTAAGGGCACATGCTCTGTTTAATCTATGGTGGGAAGGGTGCAGACTGGGTCGCCTCAACACCACACCATCGTACCTTGGGCCCAGACCTACATGCAGGACTCAGGCAGAGCCTCTTCTCACTCGTGGCATGGCTCTATTGTAGGCTTGGTCAACTCTGAGAACGAAGGAAGTGTGAGAATTAGGGTTATGGTTAGGGTTATGTGTTTGGGGTTAGAGGTTTAGGTTTGAGTGAAGTTTAGTGGTTAGGAATTAGAAGTTAGGATTAGTGTGTCAGGGGTTAGGTGTTAGGTTTTTGTAAGGGGCTAGCGTTAGATTTAGGTTTAGGGTTAATGTTCAGGTGGGTTAGGGGTCAGCGTTAGGGTTAGGCTTACAAGATAGGATTAAGGTAAAGGGTGAAGGCTTAAGATTAGCAGTAAGGGTTAAGGTTAGGGTTAAGGGTTAGGGTTTCGTTCCAAGTTAAGGGTGAGAGTGAGGGTTAACAGTTGCGATTAGGGTAATGGTTTAGGGATAGTAATAGGTTTAAGGGATAGGGTTAGGGTTAGGTTTAGGGTTCGGGGTTAGGGTTAGCATTAGCGGTTAGGGTTAGGGTTAGGGGTTAGGGTTACAGTTAGGGTTAGGTCTAGGCATTATGGTAATGGTTCGTGTTAGGGTTAAGAATTAGGGTTAGGTTTAATTGTTAGGATTATGATCAGGGTAATGGTTAGGGTTAAGGTTAGCGGTTAGAGTTAGGGTTAGTGTTAGGGTTGTTTGTAGGCTGAAGGTAATGTTTAGCAGTTTAGAATTAAGGTTAGGGATTAGGTGTTACGGTTATGCTAGGAGTTAGGCTTAGAATTAAGGGATAGGGTTTGTTCTTAGGGTAAGTGTTATGCAATAACATTAGGATAGGGGTTAAAGTTAGGGTTACAGTGAGGTTTACGTGTTAAGGTGAACAATAACATCAGGGTTAGGTGTTATGTTCAGGGTTAGGGTTATGGGTGAGGTGCAGGGTTTTTGCTTAGGGCATGGGCCCTGTCAGCACTAGCAGGGGGAGTTAGGGGGCTGTGATTGTCCCCGGGAACCCACTCTATCGTACGCAGTGTATGGGCCTCTGGGTTTCATGCAGGACACTGTGGCAGAGCCAGCTTTCACGCATGGCTTTGGAGAATTGTAGGCTTTTAAAACTCTGAGATAGCAAGAAGTCTGAGAATTAGATTTAGGGTTAGGATTATGGTTAGGGTTAGGGATGAAGATTAGTCAGGGAGAGGGCTTAGGGTTAGGGCTTAAGCTTCGAGTGAGGATTAGGGGTTAGGGAGTAGGTGTTGGGTTTAGTGATAGGGTTAGGGCTTAGGGGTTAGGGTTGGGTTAGGGGCTAGGGTTAGATTTAGAGTGGGGTTAGGGTTAGCGTTAGGGGTTAGGGTTAGGGTTAAGGGATAGGATAAGGGTTAAGCGTTAAGGCTTAGGGTTAGCGTTAAGTGTTAGGTTTAGTTTTAAGGGTTAGGGTTACAGTTCGAGTTAAGGGTTAGTGTGGGGTTAACAGTTAGGGCTAGGGTTATGGGTTAAGGATAGAGTTAGGTTTAAGTCTTAGGATTAGGGTTCAGTGTTAGGGTTAGCATTAGGGATTAGCGCTAGGGTTAGGGGTTATGTTTACTCTTAGGGTTAGGTCTAGGCATTAGGGTACGTGTTAGTGTTAGGCTTAAGAGTTAGGGTTAGGTTTAATTGTTAGGATTAGGATCAGGGTTAAGGGTTAGGGTTAAGTGTCAAGTGTTACGGTTATTTTTAGGTGTACGGTTAGGGTTAGCGGTTAGGGTTAGGGTTAGTTTGTAGAGATAAGGTAATGTTTAGCAGTTTTGAATTAGCCTTAGGGATTAGGTGTTACAATTGTGGCTAGGAGTTAGGGTTAGAATTAAGGGATAGGGGTTGTTCTTAGGGTAAGTCTTATGCATTAACGTTAGGATAACGGGTTCAAGTTAGAGTTATGGTGAGGTTGATGTGTTAAGGTGAGCAATAGTATCAGGGTGAGCTGTGATGTTCAGGGTTAGGGTTATGGGTGAGGGGTAGTGTTTATGCTTATATCACGAGCCCTCTCTGCTCTAGGAGGGGGCTTAGAGGGCTAGGATAGATGCCGGAAGCCACTCTATCATACGCTGGGTATGGCCCCTTGGTTTCATGCCGGACACAGTGGCCGAGCCTCCTTCTACACATGGCATGGGAGGATTGTAGGCTTTGTAAACTCTGAGAAAGCAAGAAGTCTGAGAATTAAATTTAGGGCTAGGATTAGGGTTAGGGTTAGCAATATAGGTTACTGTTATGGTGAGGGCTTAGGGTTAGGGGTTTCGGTTAGGGTCAGGGTTAAAGGTTAGTGTTAGGTTTAACAGTTACAGTTAGGTTTAGGGTTAAGCTTTAAGGTTTAAGCTTAGGGTTAAGATTAGGGTTTAGGTTTTGGTACAGGGTAAGGGTTAAGTGCTAGGTTTAGGCTTAAAGATTAGGATTAGGGTTAGGGTTAAGGTTTAGTGTGAGGGTTAACGGTTAGGGTTAAGGTTAAGTGTTAGGTTTATGGGTTAGAGTTAGGGTTAAGTGTTCATATTAGGTTTAGGGTTAGAGTTAAGTGTTATGGTTAGGGTTAGGGGTTTGGGTTAGGTTTAGGGTTCATGGTTAAGGTTACATTTAGGGGTTAGGTTTAGGGTAAGCATTTAGTGTTAGTGTTGGGCATTAGGGTGAGGGCTTAGGTTTAGGGTTAGGGGTTAGGGTCAGTGTTTGGGCTTTGATTTGGCGGTTAGTTTAAGGGTACAGGACCTGTGTAATCTATGGTGAGTAGGGAGCAGAATGTTTACATGCGACACCACACCATCGGATCCTGGGCCTTTGGCCCAGACCTACTTGCAGGACTCATGCGGAAACTCTACTCACGCATTGCATGGTTGTATTTTAGCCTTGGTTAACTCTGAGAATGCAAGTAGTGTGAGAAATAGGGTTATGGTTAGGGTTAAGGGTTTGGTGTTAGGGGTTAGGGTTCAAGTGAGGTTTAGTGGTTAGGGACTAGGATTTAGGGTTAGTGTTAGGGTTAGGGGTTAGTTTTGCGTTAGGGGCTAGGGTTAGATTTATGGTTGGGGTTAGTGTTAGGGTTAGGATTAGGCATCAGGGTTAGTATTAGGGTTAAAGGATAGGATTGGAGTTAAGTGTTAAGGCTTAGGGTTTGTGTTAAGTGTTAGGGTTGGGGTTTAGGCTTAGGGTTACGGTTTGAGTTAAGCTCTAGGGTGAGGGTTAAAGATTAGGCTTAGGATTATTGGTTAGGGATAGAGTTATGTTTAAGGGTTAGGGATAGGGTTAGGTTTAGGGTTCAGTGTTAGGGTTAGCATTAGGGGTTAGGGTTAGGGTTAGGGGTTAGGCGTAGTGATGTATTAAGGGCTATGGTTAGAATTAGGATTGGGGTTAGTGTTAGGTTTAGGGTTAGGGGTTAGGTTTAGGGTTAAGGGATAGGATTATGGTTAAGGGTTGAGCGTAGGTTTAGGGTTAAGATTTAGTGTTAGGGTCCGGTTTAAGGGTTAGGGTGAGGGTTAACGGTTAGGGTTAGGGTTGGGGTTAGGGGTTAGGGATATAGTTAGTATTAAGTGTTAGGGTTAGGTTTAGGGTTCAGGGTTAGGGTTAGCTTTAGGGGTTATGATTAGGGTTAGGTGTTAGGTTAGTGTCAGGGTTAGGTCTAGGCGTCAGGGTAAGGTTTAGGGTTAGGGTTAAGAGCTAAGGTTGGGTTTAGTGGTTAGGATTAGGATTAGGGTTAGGAGTTAGGGTAAAGGGTCAAGGGTTAGCATTATTTTTAGCCATAGCTTTGGCGTTAGGAGTAAGGATTAGGTTCAGTGTTAGGGTAACAGTAGGTTACCGTAACAGTAACTACGTAGGGTAACAGTTAGTGTTAGTGGTTTAGAATTAGGGTTATGGATTAGTTGTCACAGTTATGACTAGGAGATAGGGTTAGAATTATGGGATAGGGGTTAATCTCAGGGTAAGTGTTATGCATTAACGTTAGGATAAGAGGTTAAAGTTCAGGTTACGGTGAGGTTTACATTCTAAGGTGAGCAATAGAATCAGGGTTAAATGTTATTTTCAGGGTTACAGTTTTGGGTGAGGTGTAGAGTTTATGCTTAGGGCACGGGCCTTGTCTGCATTAGGCGGGGGGGGGGGGTTAGGGGGCTGGGATTGTCACCAGGAACCCACTCTATCGTACTCTGGCCATGGGCCCCAGCGGTTCATTCAGGACACAGTGGAAGAGCCTCCTTTCACGCATGGCATGGGAGGATTGTAGGCTTTCTAAACTCTAAGAAAGCAAGAAGACTGAGAATTAGATTTAGGGTTAGGGTTAGGGTTCGGGTTAAGGATCAAGGTTAGTGTTAGGGTGAAGGCTTAGAGTTAGGGGTTATGGGTAGCGTTACAGGTTACTCTTAGTTTTAACCGTTACAGTTAGGTTCAGGGTTAAGGTTTATGGTTAGGTTTAAGGTTAGGGTTTAGGGTTTGGTACAGGATTAGGGTTAAATATTAGGTTTACGGTTAAAGATTACGATTAAGGTTAGGTTTAAAGGTTAGTGTGAGGGTTAACAGTCAGGGTTAAAGTTAAGAGTTAGGGTTAGGGTTAGTGTTAGGATTAAGGGTTCATGTTAGGTTTAGTGTTAGAGTTAAGTGCTATGGTTAGCGCTCGAGGTTAGGGTTAGGTTTAGGGTTCACAATTAGGGTTACGTTTAGAGGTTAGCATTAGGGTTAGGGATTAGCTTTAGGGTAAGAGTTTAGAGTTAGTGTTGGGCTTTAGGCTCAGGGCTTAGGTTTAGGGTCAGAGGTTAGGGTTGATGTTAGGGCTTAGATTTAGTGGTTAGTTTAAGGGCACAGGACCTGTTTATTCTACAGTGAGAGGGGTTAGGGTTAGGGTTAGGGTTGTCGTAGGGGTTAAGGTTAGATTTAACCTTGGGGTTAGTGTTAGGGTTAGGATTAAGGGGTTAGTGTTAGGGTTAGGGGTTAAAAACACCTACAGCCAGCCCTAACCCGATTTCTGACACTTCTTCCATTCTCAGAGTTAACCAAGCCTACAATACGGCCATGTCATGCATGAGAAGAGGCTCCACCTGAGTCCTGTATGTAGGTCTTGGCCCAAGGCCCAGCGTACGGTGGTGTTGTGTCGCAGCGACCCTGTGCACCACTCTCACCATAGATTAAACAGGTCCTGTGCCCTTAAACTAACCGCTAAATCTCAGCCCTAACACTAATCCTAACCCCTAACCCTAAAAGTTATCCTTAACCCTAACTGTTAACACTCAAACTAACCCTTAACTCTAACCCTTGTCATGATCTTTAACCCTAACCCTAACACTTAACCCTAACCCTGTACCAAACCATAACCCCTAAGCTTAACCCTAACCCTAAACCTAAACCCTAAGTCTAACTGTAACTGTTAAACCTAACAGTAACTTTTAACCCTAAAACTAACCGTATCCCCTTACCCGAAGCCCTCACCCTAAGATTAAACTTCATCCCTAACCATAACGATAATCCTAACCTTAAATCTAATTCTCAGACTTCTTACTTTCTTAGAGATTTGAAAGCTTACAATCCTCCTTTACCATGCGTGAAATCAGGCTCTGCCAGAGTGTCCTACAAGAAACCCATGGGCCCATACCCTGCATACGATAGAGTGGGTTTCTGGTGACAATCGCATCCCCCTCAGTCCCACTCCTAGGGAAGACAGGGCCCATACCCTAAGCAAAACCCTACCCCTCACTCATAATTCTAACCCTGATCCTATTGCTCACCTTAACACATAAACCTCACCGTAAACCTAACTTTAACCACTTATCCTAACATTAATGCATAACACTTATGCTAAGAACAACCCCTATCACTTAATTCTAACCCTAACTCCTAGCCATAACAGTAACCCCTAATCCCTAACCCTAATTCTAACCACTAAACATTACCTTAACCCTACAAACAACCCTAATACTAACCCTAACCTTAAACGCTAACCCTAACCTTATCCCTAAACATAACCTTAAAAGTTTACCCTAAACCCTAACCCTATCCCCTAACCCTAAGCCTAACCCTTAATTCTGATCCTAATCCTAACAATTAAACCTAACCCTAACCCTTAACCCTAACACTAACACTTACCTTAATGCCGAGACCTAATCTTAGCAGTAAAGCTACCTCTAACCCTAACCCTAGACCTTAAACCTAACACTATCCCTAACTTATAACCCTAACCCTAACTGTTAACCCTCACCCTAACCCTTAACTCGGACCGTAACCCTAACCCTTAACCCTAACCCTATCCCTTAATGCTAACCCTAAGCCTTAACCCTTAACCCTAATCCTATCCCTTAACCCTAAACCCTAACCCCTAACCCTAACCCTAACCCCAACGCTAAATCTATCCCTAGTCCCTAACCCAACCCTAACCGTTAACCCCTAATGCTAACATTAACCCTAACCCCTAATCCCTAACACCTAACCCTCACGCGAACACTAACCCCTAACCCCAAACACCTAACCCTAATCATAACCATAATTCTCACACTTCCTCCATTCTCAGAGTTAGCCAAGCCTACAATAAAACCATGCCATGCGTGAGAAGAGGCTCTACCTGAGACCTGCATGTAGGTCTGGGCCCAAGGCCTCGGGTACGATGGTGTGGTGTGGCGATGACCCATTCTGCACACTTCTCACCATAGATTACACAGGTCCTGTGCCCTTAAAATAACCTCTAAATCTAAGCCCTAACGCTAACTCTAACACTAACCCTTAACCCTAAACTTAAGCCATGACCCTAACGCCCAACACTAACATTAAACCCTTACCCTAATCCTTATCCATAACCCTAATGCCTAAACGTAACCCTAACGATGAACCCTAAACCTAACCCTAACCCCAAACCCTAACCATAACACTTAACTCTAACCCTAAACCTAACACGAACACTTAAACCTAAACTTAACCACTAACCCTAACACTTAACCTTAACCCTAACCGTTAACTCTCACACTAACCCTTAAACCTAACCCTAATCGTAATCTTTAACCCTAAACCTAACAGTTAACCCTTACCCTGTACCAAAACCTAACCCCTAACCTTAACCTTAACCCTAACACTTGACCCTAAAGCTAACTGTAACCATTAAACCTAACACTAACCTTTAACCCTGACCGTAACTCTAACCCCTAACCCTAAGCCCTCACCCTAATGCTAAACTTTATCCTTAACACTAACCATAATCCTATCCCTAAATCTAATTCTCAGACTTCTTGCTTTCTCAGAGTTTAGAAAGCCTACAATCCTCCCATGCCATGCGTGAAAAGAGGCTCTGCCACTGTGTCCTGCATGAAACCCAGGGACCCATACCCAGTGTACGATAGAGAAAGTTCTCGGCCACAATCCTAGACCCCTAATCCTCCCGCCTAGTGCAGACAGGGCCCGTGCCCTAAGCATAAAAAGTACGCCTAACATATAACCCTAACCTTGAACGTAACACCTAACCCTGATCCTACTGCTCACTTTATCATGTAGACCACACTGTAACCCTAACTTTAACCGCATCTCCTAAAGTTAATGCATAACACTTACACTGAGAACAACGCCTATCCCATAATTCTAACCCTAAATCTTAGCCATAACCATACAACCTAATCCCTAACCCTAATTCTAAACTGCTAACCCTAACCTTAACACTACCAACAACCCTAACACTAACCCTAACCCTAACCCTCACCCCTAATCCTACCCTATGCCTAAAAGTAACCCTAACTCCTAACCCTTATCCCTAACCAAAAGCCCTGTCCCTAACCATAAGACTTAAGTCTCACCCTTATACCCTAACCCTAATACGAATCCTTAAGCCTAACCCCCAATCCTAACAATTAACCTTAACCCTAACTGTTAACGCTCACCCTAACCCTTAAATCAGACCAAAACCCTAACACTTAACCCTAACCCTAATCCCTAATGCTAACCCTAAGCCTTAACCCTTTACCCTAATCCTATCCCTTAAGCCTAACCCTAACCCTAATTCCTAACCCTAACCATAATCCCTAACCCTAACCCTAACACTAACCCTAACTCTGAATCTAACCCTAGCCCCTAAACCAACACTAACCCCTAACCCCTAACCCTAACACTAACACTAACTCCTAATTTCTAACCCCTGAACCACACTCGAACCCTAACCCCTAACCCCAAACAGTTAACCATAACCATAACCCTAATTCTCACATTTCCTCCATTTTCAGAGTTCACCAAGCCTACAATAGAGCCATGCCATGAGTGAGAATAGGCTCCGCCTGAGTCCTGCATGTAGGTCTGGGCCCAAGGCCCAGGTACGATGGTGTGGTGTCAAGGGGACCAATTCTGCACCCTTCTCACCATAGATTAAACAGGTCCTGTGCCCTTAAACTAACCGCTAAATCTAAGCCCTAACACTAAACCTAAACGCTAACCCTAAACCTAAGCCCTTATCCTAATGCCCAACACTAACACCAAACACTCACCCTAAACCTAACCCGTAACCCTAACCCCTAAACGTAACCCTAACCATGCACCCTATATCTAACCCTAACCCCTAACCCTAACCATAACACTTAACTCTAACCCTAAACTAACATAAACCCTTAACACTAAACCTAATCCCTAACCCTCATGCTTAACCCTAACCGTTAATCCTCACACTTACCTTTAAACCTAACCCTAATTGTAATCTTTAACTCTAAACTTAACACTTAAACCTTAACCTGTACCAAAACCTATCCCCTAAACTGAACCCTAACACTAAACCTTAACGCTAAACCTAACTGTAACTGTTAAACCTAACACTAACCTTTAACTCTGACCCTAAACCTAACCCCTAACCCTAAGGCATCACCTTAACACTAAACTTCATCCCTAATTCTAACCATAATCCTAACCCTAAATCTAATTCTCAGACTTTTTCTTTCTCAGAGTTTAGAAAGCCTATAATCCTCCCATGCCATGTGTGAAAGGAGGCCCTGCCACTGTGTCCAGCATGAAACCCAGGGGCCAATACCCAGCATACGATAGAGTGATTTCCCGGCGAATATGCTAGCCCCCTAACCTCTCCGCCTAGTGCAGACAAGGCACGTGCCCTAAGCATAAACACAACCCCTAACCAATAACCCTAACCATAACTGTTAACTCTCACCCTAACATTTAACCCTGACACTAACCCTAACCTGTAAACCTATCCCTAAACCTTTACCCAAAGCCTAAGCCTTAACTCTAACACTATCATTTAACCCTAGCCCTAACCCCTAAATGTTACACTAACCATGAACCCTAAGCCTAACCGTAACCCCTAACACTAACCATAACACTTAACTGTAACCCTAAACCTAACAAGACCCCTTAACCCTAACACTAACCCCTAACCCTAGCCCTTAAACTTAACCCTAAACTTTTACCCTCACACTAACCTTTAACACTAACCATAATGCTAATCTTTAACCCTAAACCTAACACTTAACTCTTACCCTGTATGAAACCCTAACCCCTGACCTTAACCCTGACAATAAACCTTAACCCTAAACCTAACTTTAACCGTTAAAACTAACACTAACCTTAACCCTAACTCTAACCCTAACCCTTAACCCTAAGCCCTCACCCTAACACTAATCATCATCCCTAATCCTGACCATAATCCTAACCCTAAATCTTAATCTCAGACGTCTTCCTCTCTCAGAGTTTAAAAAGCCCTCACCCTAAAATTTAACCCTAAACCTAACTGTAACTGTTTAAACTAACACTAATCTTTAACCATAACCCTAACCCTTAACCTGAACCCTAAGCCAAACTCTTAACCCTAATCCTATCCCTTAACCCTAACTCTAATCCCTAACTCGAATGCTAACACTAACCCCAACCCTAAACCTAACCCTAGCCCCTAACCCAACCCTCACCCCAACCCCTAACCCTAACACTAACCCTAACCCCTAATGCCTAACCCCTAACCCTCATTTGAACACTCTCTCCTAAACCCAAATCCCTAACCCTAACCATAACCCTAATTCTCACACTTCCATTCTAAGAGTTAACCAAGCCTATAATACAACCATGCCATGCATGAGAACAGGCTCCCCCTGATTCCTGCATGTAGGTCTGAGCCCAAGGCCCAGGGTACAATGCTGTGGTGTCTCAGCGACCCATTCCACACCCTTCTCACCATAGATTAAACAGGTCCTCTGACTTTAAACTAATCGCTAAATCTAAGTCCTAACACTAACACTAATCCCTACCCTAAACAGAAACCCTGACCCAAACTCCCTTCACTAACACTATACCCTTACACCAAACCTAACCCCTAAACCTAACCCCTAAACATAACCCTAACCATGAACCCTAAACCTGAACCTAAACCCTAACACTTAAGTGTAACCCTAAACCTAACACGAACCCCTAATCCTAACCCTAAACCCTAACCCTAACCCTTCACCTTAACCCTAACCGTTAACCCTCAGCTAACCCTTAAACCTAACACTAATCCTAATCTGTACCCCTAAACCGAACACTTAACCCTAACCCTGTACCAAACCCTAATCCCTAACACTAAGCCCTCTCCCTAACACTAAACTTCATCCCTAACCCTAACCGTAATCCTAACCCTAAATCTAATTCTCAGACTTCTTGCTTTCTCAGAGTTTAGAAAGCCTACAATCCTCCCATGCCATGCATGAAAGGAGGCTCTGCCACTGTGCCCTGCATGAAACCCAGAGGCCCATACCCAGCATACGATAGAGTGGGTTCCTGGTGACAATCCCAGCCTCCGAACCCCCCCCACCTAGTGAAGACAGGGCCTGTGCCCTAAGCATAAACACTGCCCCTAACCCATAACCATAACCCTGAACATAAAACCTAACCCTGATCCTATTGCTCACCTTAACATGTAAAGCTCACCGTAACACTAACTTTAACCGCTTACCCTAACTTTAAGCATAAAACTGACCCTGAGACCAACCCCTATGCCATAATTCTAACCCTAACTCCTTACCATAACCATTACACCTAATCCCTAACCCTAATTCTAAACTGCTAAACCTAACCTTAAGCCTACAAAAAACCTTAACGGTAACACTAACCCTAACACCTAATCCTAACCCTGTGCCTGAAAATAAACCTAACCCTTAACCTTTAACCCTAATGCTAACCCATAACCCTAACCATAACACTTTACTCTAACCCTAAATCTAACACGAACGCTTAACACTAGCCCTAAACCCTAACCCTAACCCTTAAACACAAACCTAACCGTTAACACTCACACTAACCGTCAACCCTAATCCGAATTCTAATCTTTAACCCTAAACCTAACACTTAACCCTAAACCTGTACCAAACCCTAACCCCTAACCATAACCCTCACCCTAAAACCTAACCCTAAACCTAACTGTAACCATTAAACCTAACTCTAACATTTAACCTTTACTCTACCCATAATCCGTAGCCCTAATCCCTCACCCTAGCACTAACCTCATTCCTAACCCTAACTATAATCCTAACCCTAAATCTAATTATCAGACTTCTTGCTTTCTCAGCGTTAGAAAGCCTACAATCCTCCCATGCCATGAATAAAAGGAGGCTCTACCACTGTGTCCTGCCGGAAACCCCAGTGCCCATACTCAGCATACACTAGAGTGGGTTCCCGATGACAATCGCAACCCCAAACCCCTCCCCCCCTGCCTAGTGCAGACAGGGCCCGAGTCGTAAGCATAAACCCTACCCCTCACCCCTAACCATAACCCTGAACATAACACCTGACCCTGATCCCATTGCTCACCTTAAAATGTAAATCTCACCATAACCCTAAATTTAACCCCTTATCATAACGTTAATGCATAACACTTACCCTGAGAACAACTCCTATCTCTGAATTCTAACCCTAACTCCAAGCCATAACCATAACACCTAATCCCTAATGCGAATTCTAAACCGCTAACCCTAACCTTAAACCTACCATCAAACCAAACATTACCCTAGCCCCTAACTTTAAAACTATGCCTAAAACTAACCCTAACACTTCACCCTTAATCCTAACCCCTAACTCTAAACCTAACCCTACCCCTAAGACCCTAACCATAACCCTAACTGTTAACCCTCACCCTAACACGTAACCCTGACCTTAACCCTAAACCTTAACACTAACCCTTAACCCTAACCCTAAGCCAAACCCTTAACCATAATCCTATCCTTTAACCCTAAACGCTAACCCTAATATTAACCCCAACCCTAAACCTAACCCTAGCACCCTAACCCAAACCCAACAACTAACCCCTATCCCTAACACTAACCCTAACTCCTAATCCCTAGGACCTAACCCTGACTCGAACCATAATCCCAAACTCCAAACCCCTAACCCAAACCCTAACCCTGATTCTCACACTACTTCCATTCTCAGAGTGAAGCAAGCCTACAATACAGCTATACTATGCGTGAGATGAGGCTCCACCTGAGTCCTGCATGTAGGTCCTTTACCAAAGATCAGGGAACGATTTTGTGCTTTCGTGGAGACTCCGACAGCACCCTTCTCACCGTAGATAAAACAGGTCCTGTGCCCTTAAACTAACAGCTAAATCTCAGCCCTAACACTAACACTAACCCCTAACCGTAAACATAAGCTCCGACCGTAACGCTGAACACGAACTCTAAAACCTTACCCTAAACCTAAGCCCTAACCCTAACACTAACCCCTAAACATAACACTAACCATGAACCCTAAACCTAACCCTAACCATAACACTTAACGCTAACCCTAAAGCCTACACGAAGACTTATTCCTAACACTAACAAAAACCCTAGCCCTTAGTCTTGATCCTTACCATTAACCCTCACACTAGCCCTTAACCCTAACCCTAATCCTAATCTTTAACCCTAAAGCTAAAACTTAAGCCTAACACAGTACCAAATGCTAAACCTTAACCTTAACCCTAACCCTAAAACATAACCATAAACCTGACTGTAACTGTTAAACCTAACACTAACCTTTAACCCTAACCACTGACCTTAAGAACGCACCCTAACACTAACCTTCATCCCTAAACATTACCATAAACCTACCCCTAAATCTAATTCTCAGACTTCTTGCTTTCTCAGAGTTTAGAAAGCCTACAATTCTCCCATGTCATGAGTAAAAGGAGGCTCTGCCACTGTGTCCTGCAAGAAACCCGGGGGCCCATAACTAGTGCATGATAGAGCGGGTTCCCAGTGGCAATCCTAGTCCCTAACCCCCCCCTCCTGGTGAAGACAGGGCCCGTGCGCTAAGCAAAAAAACTATCCCTAACAGATAACCCTAATTCCAAACATAAAACCTAACCCTGATCCTGTTACTCACCTTAAAACATAAACCTAACCATAACCCTAATTTATCCCCTTATCTTAACGTTAATGCATAGCACCCAAAGAAGAAGCCCTATCCCATAATTCTAAACCTAACCCCTAGCCATAACCATAACACCTCATCCATATTCTAAAGTGCCAACCCTAAACTTCAACCTACCATCAACCCTAACCCTAACCCTAACCCCTAACCCTAAGCCCTCACCCTAACACTAATCTTCATCCCTAAACCGTGCCGTAATCCTAACCCGAAATCTAATTCTCAGACTTCTTGCTTTCTCAGAGTTTTGAAAGCCTACAATCCTACTAAGCCATGCATGAAAGCCCGCTCTGCCACAGTGTCCTGCAGGAAACCAGAGGCCCATACACTGCATACGATAGAGTAGGTTACCAGCGACCATCACAGGCCCCTATATTTGCCTCCTAGTGCATACAGGGCCCGTGCCCTAAGCATAAACCCTACCCCTCACCCATAAGCCTAACCCAGAACATAACACCTAACCCTGATCATACTGCTCACCTTAAGAGGTAAAGCTCACCATAACCCTAACTTTAACACCTTATATTAACGTTAATGCATGACACCCTGAGAACAAGCACTATACTGTAATTCTAACGCTAACACCTAGCCATAACCATAACACCTGATCCCTAATTCTGAAACGCCAACCCTAACCTTAACCCTACCAACAACACTAACACTAACCCTAAGCCCTTACCCTAAACCTACGCATAAAAATAACCCTAACCGTTGATCCTTAGTCATAACCCCTAACCTTAACCCTAACCCTTAACCCTAATCCCAAGCCTAACCATTAAACATAACCCTAACACTTAACCCTAAACCTAACCTTTACCTTAATGCCTAGAGATCTAACCCTAACACTGACTTACAGTTAACACTAAACCTAACCCCCCAATGTTAACCCTAAACCTGAACCATAAACCTAACCCTTAACCCTAATCCTATCCCTAACCCCCTAACCCTAACCCTAACTGTTAAACCTCACCCTAACCCTTAACCCTGACCCTAACCCTAAACCTGAACCCTAACCCTAAGCCTAACCCTTAACCCTAACCCTATCCCTTAACCCTAACGCCTAACCCTAACGCTAACTCCAAACCTACACCTTACCCTGGCCCCCTAAACCAGACTTAACACCTAACCCGTAACACTAACTCTAACCCTAACCACTAATCCCTAGCACCTAACCCTGACTCCAAACCTAACCCCTAACTCGAAACCCCTAACCCCAACCCTAACCCTAATTCTCACACTACTTCCATTCCCGAGTGAAGCAAGCCTACAATACAGCCATGCCATGTGTGAGATGAGGCTCCGCCTGAGTCCTGCATGTAGGTCTTGTCCCAGGGCCCAGGGAATGATGTTGTGCTTTCGTGATGACTCTGACCGCACCCCTCTCACCGTAGATTAACCAGGTCCTGTGCCCTTAAACTGACCGATAAATCTAAGCCCTACCACCAACCCTAACCCCTGACCCTTAACCTAAGCCCCGAGCCTAAAGCCCAACACTAACTCTAAACCCTTACCCTAAACCTAATCCTTAACCCTAATGCTAAACCCTAAACGTAACCCTAACCGTGGACAGTAAACCTAACCCTAACCCCTAACACAAACCATAGCACATAATTCTAACCCTAAGCCTAACCGTAAACCCTAACTCTTAACCTTAACCTAACCGTTAACTCTCACACTAACCTTTAATCCTAACCCTAATCCTAATCTTCAACCCGAAACCTAACACTTAACCCTAACCCTGTACCTAACCCTAACACTATACCAAACCCTAACCCCTCATCTTAACCCTAACCGTAAACCTCAACCCTAAACCGAACTGTAACCGTTAAACCTAAGAGTAACCTTTAACCCTAACCCTAATCCCTAACCCTAAGCCCTCACCCTAACACTAAACTTCATCCTTAACCCTAACCAGAATCCTAACCCTAAATCTAATTCTCAGACTTCTTGCTTTCTTAGAGTTTAGAAAGCCTGCAATCCTCCCATGCCATGCGTGAAAGGAGGCTCTACCACTGTGTCCTGCATCAAACCCACGGGCCCATACCCAGAGTACGATACAGTGGGATCCTGGTGACAATCCCAGCCCCCTAACCTCCCCCCACCCCCGCTTAAGGCAGACAGGGCCCGTGCGCTAAGCATAAACAATACCTGTAACAGATATCCCTCACCCTGAACATAACACCTAACCCTGTTCCTATTTCTCCCCTTAACATGGAAACCTCACCGTGAGCCTAACTTTAACCTCTTATCCTAACGTTAGTGCATAACCCATTCCCTGAGAACAACCCCTATCCCATAATTCTAACTCCATCTCCTAGTCATCACTGTAACACCAAATCCCTAACCCTAATTCTAAACCGCTAACTCTAACCGTAACCCTGGCTACAACACTAACACTGACAGTAACCATTACTTCTAACCCCAACACTATGCCTAACAATAACCCTTAACCCTTCACCCTAACCCCTAAGCCTTACCCTAACCCTTAACCCTAATCCTAATCCTATCCATTCAACCTAACCCTAGCTCTTAAAGCTAACCCTAAACCTTACCCTCACGACTAGACCTAACCCTGACACTAACCTAACACCTAACCCTAACCATAACCCCTACAGCTAACCCTAACCCTGAACCCTAAACCTAACCCTAACACTGAACCCTGGCTATATCCCCAACCTCTAAGCCTAATCGTAACCGTTAACCCTCACCCTAACACTTAAACTGGACCATAACACTAAACATTAACCCTAACACTAAACTTTAACCCTAAACCTGAGCCCAACCCTTAACCCTAATCCTATCCTTTTACCCTAAACCTAACCCCGAAACCTAACCCTAACACTAACCCCAATCCTAATTCTAACCATACCCCTTCATAAAACACTAACTCCTAACCCTAACATTTACCAAAAACCCTAATCGCTAATCCCTAACACTAACACTTAACCTTCACCGTAACCGTTAACCCTCACCCTAACCCTTAACGCTGACCCTAACCTTAACCTTTAATCTAAGCCTCACCCTTAACCCTAACAGTAAGGAAAACCCTTACGCCAACCTTTCCCTTATCCCTAACCCTAACACTACAGTTAAAAATAACACTAACCTTTGATCCTTAAACCTAACCCCTAACACTTACTTTAACCCCAAACCCTAACCCTAATCCTAAGCATTAAACCTAACCCTATCTCTTAACCCTTACTCTAACGCCTAGATCTAACCCTAAATCTAACCTACCGCCTAATCCTAACCTTAAGCCCTAATGCTAACTCTAACCCTGAACCCTAAACCTACCCGTAAACCCTTAACACTAACCCTATCCATAAACCTTAACCCTGACCCTAACCATTACCCGCACCCAAACATTTAACCCTGACCCTAACCCTAATCCTTAACGATAAACTTAACACTAAACCCCAACCCTAAGTCCAACACTTAACCCTAATCCTAACCCTAGATCCTAAGCCTAACCCTAACCCCTAACCCGAAACCTAAGCCTAACCCCAACCTGAACCCTTAATCTTGACCCTTACCCTTAACCCTCACACTAACCCTACTCCTAATCTTTAACCATGAAGCTAACACTGAAGCCTACCCCTGTGCCAAACGCTAAACCCAAACCTTAACCCTAACCCTGAGACTTAACCGTAAACCTAACTGTAACTGTTAAACCTAACACTAACCTTTAACCCCAACCCCTAACCCAAGACCCAACCCTGACACTAATCTTCATCCCTAAACATTACCAGAATCCTACCCCTAAATCTAATTCTCAGAGTTCTTGCTTTCTCAGAGTTTAGAAAGCCTACAATCTTCCCATGCCATGAGTAAAAGGGGGCTCTGCCACTGTGTCCTGCATGAAACCCAGGAGCCCATACCCAGCGTAGGATAGAGTGGGTTCCTGGGGACAATCCCATCCCCCTAACCCCTGCCCCCTGCCCAGTGCAGACAGGGCCCGTACGCTAAGTATAAACACTACCCCTAACAGATAACCCTCACCCTGACATAACACCTAACCCTGATGCTATTGCTCACCTTAAAACATAAACCTCCCCGTAACCCTAACTTAGCCCCTTAACTTAACGTGAATGCATAACACCTTGACAAGAAGCCCTATCCCGTAATTCTAATCCTAAACCATAGTCATAACCGTAACACCTCATCCCTAATTCTAAAACGTCAACCCTAACCTTCACCCTACCAGCAACCCTAACCCTAACCCTAACCCCTAACCCTAAGCCCTCACCCTAACCACTAATCTTCATCCCTAAACCGTGCCGTAATCCTAACTCGAAATCTAATTCTCAGACTTCTTGCTTTCTCAGAGTTTTGAAAGCCTACAATCCTACTAAGCCATGCATGAAAGCCGGCTCTGCCACAGTGTCCTGCATGAAACCCAGAGGCCCATACACTGCGTACGATAGAGTGGGTTCCCAGCGACCATCACAGACCCCTAACTTCGCCTCCTAGTGCATACAGGGCCCGTGCCCTAAGGATAAACCCTACCCCTCACCCATAACCCTAACCCAGAACATAACACCTAACCCTGATCCTACTGCTCACCTTAACAGGTAAAGCTCACCGTAACCCTAACTTTAACCCCTTATCTTAACGTTAATGCATGACACCCTGAGAACAAGACCTATACCGTAAATCTAACCCTAACTCCTAGCCATAACCATAACACCTAATCCCTAATTCTGAAACGCCAACCCTAACCTTAACCCTACCAACAACACTAACACTAACCCTAACCCCTTACGCTAACCCTACGCCTAAAAATAACCCTAACCGTTGATCCTTAGTCATAACCCCTAACCTTAACCCTAACTCTTAACCCTAATCCCAATCCTAACCATTAAACATAACCGTAACTCTTAACCCTAACCCTGACCTTTACCCTAATGCCTAGAGATCTAACCCGCACGCTGACCTACAGTTAAGACTAACCCTAAGCCCCTAACGCTAACCTTAAACCTGAACCATACACCTGACCCTTAACCCTAAACCTATCCCTAACCCCCTAACCCTAACCCTAACTGTTAAACCTCACCCTAACCCTTAACCCTGACCCTAACCCTAAACCTGAACCCTAACCCTAAAGCTAACCCTTAACCCTAACCCTATCCCTTAACCCTAACGCCTAACCCTAACGCTAACTCCAAACCTACACCTTACCCTGGCCCCCTAAACCAGACTTAACACCTAACCCGTAACACTAACTCTAACCCTAACCACTAATCCCTAGCACCTAACCCTGACTCCAAACCTAACCCCTAACTCAAAACCCCTAACCCCAACCCTAACCCTAATTCTCACACTACTTCCATTCCCGAGTGAAGCAAGCCTACAATACAGCCATGCCATGTGTGAGATGAGGCTCCGCCTGAGTCCTGCATGTAGGTCTTGTCCCAGGGCCCAGGGAATGATGTTGTGCTTTCGTGATGACTCCGACCGCACCCCTCTCACCGTAGATTAACCAGGTCCTGTGCCCTTAAACTGACTGATAAATCTAAGCCCTACCACCAACCCTAACCCCTGACCCTGAACCTAAGCCCCGAGCCTAAAGCCCAACACTAACTCTACACCCTTACCCTATACCTAAACCTTAACCCTAATGCTAACCCCTAAACGTAACCCTAACCGTGGACAGTAAACCTAACCCTAACCTCTAACACAAACCCTAACACATAACTCGAACCCTAAAACTAACCCTAACCCTTAACCCTAAACCTAAACCCTAACCCTAACTCTTAACCTTAACCCTAACCATTAACTCTCACGCTAACCTTTAATCCTAACGCTAATCCTAATCTTCAACCCGAAACCTAACACTTAACCCTAACCCTGTACCTAACCCTAACCCTATACCAAACCCTAACCCCTCATCTTAACCCTAACCGTAAACCTCAACCCTAAACCGAACTGTAACCGTTAAACCTAAGAGTAACCTTTAACCCTAACCCTAATCCCTAACCCTAAGCCCTCACCCTAACACTAAACTTCATCCTTAACCCTAACCAGAATCCTAACCCTAAATCTAATTCTCAGACTTCTTGCTTTCTTAGAGTTTAGAAAGCCTGCAATCCTCCCATGCCATGCGTGAAAGGAGGCTCTACAACTGTGTCCTGCATGAAATCCACAGACCCATACCCAGAGTCCGATACAGTGGGATCCTGGTGACAATCCCAGTCCCCTAACCTCCCCCCACCCCCGCCTAAGGCAGACAGGGCCCGTGCGCTAAGCATAAACAATACCTGTAACAGATATCCCTCACCCTGAACATAACACCTAACCCTGTTCCTATTTCTCCCCTTAACACGGAAACCTCACCGTGAGCCTAACTTTAACGTCTTATCCTAACGTTAGTGCATAACCCATTCCCTGAGAACAACCCCTATCCCATAATTCTAACCCTGTCTCCTAGTCATCACTGTAACACCTAATCCCTAACCCTAATTCTCAACCACTAACTCTAACCGTAACCCTGCCTACAACCCTAACACTGACAGTAACAGTTACTTCTAACCCCAACGCTATGCCTAACAAAAACCCTTAACCCTTCACCCTAACCCCTAAGCCTTACCCTAACCCTTAACCCTAATCCTAATCCTATCCATTCAACCTAACCCTAGCTCTTAAAGCTAACCCTAAACCTTACCCTCACGACTAGACCTAACCCGGACACTAACCTAACACCTAACCCTAACCATAACCCCTACAGCTAACCCTAACCCTGAACCCTAAACCTAACCCTAACACTGAACCGTCACTATATCCCCAACCTGTAAGCCTAATCCTAACCGTTAACCCTCACCCTAACACTTAAACTGGACCATAACACTAAACATTAACCCTAACACTAAACTTTAACCCTAAACCTGAGCCCAACCCTTAACCCTAATCCTATCCTTTTACCCTAAACCTAACCCCGAAACCTAACCCTAACACTAACCCCAATCCTAATTCTAACCATACCCCTTCATAAAACACTAACTCCTAACCCTAACACTTACCAAAAACCTTAATCGCTAATCCCTAACACTAACGCTTAACCTTTACCGTAACCGTTAACCCTCACCCTAACCCTTAACACTGACCCTAACCTTAACCTTTAATCTAAGCATGACTCTTAACCCTAACAGTAAGGAAAAACTTCACGCCAACCTTATCCCTTATCCCTAACCCTAACACTACAGTTAAAAATAACACTAACCTTTGATCCTTAAACCTAACCCCTAACACTTGCTTTAACCCCAAACCCTAACCCTAATCCTAAGCATTAAACCTAACCCTATCTCTTAACCCTTACTCTAACGCCTAGATCTAACCCTAAATCTAACCTACCACCTAATCCTAACCTTAAGCCCTAATGCTAACTCTAACCCTGAACCCTAAACCTACCCGTAAACCCTTAACACTAACCCTATCCATAAACCTTAAATCTGACCCTAACCATTACCCGCACCCAGACATTTAACCCTGACCCTAACCCTAATCCTTAACGATAAACTTAACACTAAACCCCAACCCTAAGCCCAACACTTAACCCTAATCCTAACCCTTGACCCTAAGCCTAACCCTAACCCCTAACCCGAAACCTAAGCCTAACCCCAACCTGAACCCTTAATCTTGACCCTTACCCTTAACCCTCACACTAACCCTACTCCTAATCTTTAACCATGAAGCTAACACTGAAGCCTACCCCTGTGCCAAACGCTAAACCCAAACCTTAACCCTATCCCTGAGACTTAACCGTAAACCTAACTGTAACTGTTAAACCTAACACTAACCTTTAACCCCAACCCCTAACCCAAGACCCCACCCTGACACTAATCTTCATCCCTAAACATTACCAGAATCCTACCCCTAAATCTAATTCTCAGAGTTCTTGCTTTCTCAGAGTTTAGAAAGCCTACAATCTTCCCATGCCATGAGTAAAAGGGGGCTCTGCCACTGTGTCCTGCATGAAACCCAGGAGCCCATACCCAGCGTAGGATAGAGTGGGTTCCCGGGGACAATCCCATCCCCCTAACCCCCGCCCCCCGCCCAGTGCAGACAGGGCCTGTACGCTAAGTATAAACACTACCCCTAACAGATAACTCTCACCCTGAACATAACACCTAACCCTGATCCTATTACTCACCTTAAAACATAAACCTCCCCGTAACCCTAACTTAGCCCCTTAACTTAATGTGAATGCATAAAACCTTGAGAAGAAGCCCTATCCCGTAATTCTAATCCTAAACCATAGTCATAACCGTAACACCTCATCCCTAATTCTAAAACGTCAACCCTAACCTTCACCCTACCAGCAAACCTAAACCTAACCCTAACCCCTAACCCTAAGCCCTCACCCTAACCACTAATCTTCATCCCTAAACCGTGCCGTAATCCTAACTCGAAATCTAATTCTCAGACTTCTTGCTTTCTCAGAGTTTTGAAAGCCTACAATCCTACTAAGCCATGCATGAAAGCCGGCTCTGCCACAGTGTCCTGCATGAAACCCAGAGGCCCATACACTGCGTACGATAGAGTGGGTTCCCAGCGACCATCACAGACCCCTAACTTCACCTCCTAGTGCATACAGGGCCCGGGCCCTAAGGATAAACCCTACCCCTCACCCATAACCCTAACCCAGAACATAACACCTAACCCTGATCCTACTGCTCACCTTAACACGTAAACCTCACCGTAACCTTAACTTTAACCCCTTATCCTAACGTTAATGCATCACACCCTGAGCACAAGCCCTATAGTGTAATTCTAACCCTAACTCCTAGCTATAACCATAACACCTAATCCCTAATTCTGAAACGCCAACCCTAACCTTAACCCTACCAACAACACTAACACTAACCCTAACCCCTTACCCTAACCCTACGCCTAAAAATAACCCTAACCTTTGATCCTTAGTCATTACCCATAACCTTAACCCTAACCCTCAACCCTAATCCCAATCCTTAACCATTAAACTTAACCCTAACTCTTAACCTTAACCCTAACCTTTACCCTAATGCCTAGAGATCTAACCCCAACACTGACCTACAGTTACACTAACCCTACCCTCTAATGCTAACCTTAAACCTGAACTATACACCTGACCCTTAACCCTAACCCTATCCCTAACCCCCTTACCCTAACTCTAACTGTTAACCCTCACCCTAACCCTCAACCCTGACCCTAACCTTAAACCTTAATCCTAACCATGCGTTTGATGAGCCTCTGCCTTTGTCCTGCGTGACAGTTGAAGCCCAACACCCAGGGTAAGATGAAGTGGGGTCGCAGCCTTGCTCCACACCCACAGTGCCCCGTACATTAGACGGGGCCCGTGCCCTAACACACACCGTTAAACGTAAGCCCTAACCCTATCACTAAACCAAAACCCTTAGTAAGCCCTGAATCTAACTCCTAACAGTAACCCTAATCCCTGACCCTTACTCTTGCCTCTCACCGTAAACCTAAACCCAACCACTAAACATAATCCTATTCTCTAACCCTAACAGTAATCCTAATCTTAATTCTAACCTAAAACCCTAACCCCTAAACCTAATCCTAGTCCCTAACACCTAACCTTAACCTAAACCGAATTCCAATTCTCAGAGTTCTTCAATTCAAAAACTTAAAAAAAAGCCTACAATCCACCAATGCCGTGTCTGAGATGAGGGTCCGCCCCTATGTCCTGCATGACAGGCAGGCGCCAATGCCCAGGGTACTATGGAGTGGAGTCCTGGGGTCTGTAGGCTTGCTAAACTCCAGTTTGGAAGAATTGCTATAGTCATATATAAGGACGCTTACATTTACTTATAGAAAGCAACTATTGGTGTGTGATTTGTAGGCTTGCCTTACTCTAGTTTGGATGAAGAAGCTGAATCATATGTAGGAATATTAGCTTTGAGTTAGAGGAAGCATCTATGGGGGGTGCTTTTTTGGCTTGTTAAACTCTGGTTTGGAAGAAGTTTGAGAGTCTTATATAGGAACGATATCATTCATTCAGAGAAAGCAATTATAGGGAGTTGTTTTGTAGGCTTGCTAAGCTCTAGTTTGGAGGAAGGCGAGAGTCATATATAGGAACGTTTACGTTCACATAAAGCGTCTACGGGGGGACGGATTCTAGGCTTCCTAAACTCTAGCTTGGAAAAAGAGGACAGTTATGTATAGGAACTCTCGGCGGGGGATTTGTAGCATTGCTAAAATCTTAGATTGGAAAAGTTGCGAGAGTCTTACATAGGAATGTTAACATTCACTCAATGAAAGCAACTATAAGGGGTGCTTTCCAGGCTGGCTACACTCTAATTTGGAAAAAGTGCGACAGTCATGTATAGGAAGGCTTATATTCACTCAGACAAAGCAATTATGTGTAGGTGTATAGTAGGCATGCTAACTCTAGTTTGGAAAATTTCGAGAGCCATGTATAAGAAAGCTTACAGTAACTTAGAGAAAGCAATGAACAGGGGTGGAGTGTAGGCTTGCTAAACTCTAGTTTGGAGGAAGTGCCATAGTCATATATAGGAACGCTTAAATTCATTCAGAGAAAACAGCTGTTGGGGATTGGTTTGTAGACTTAACTCTAGTTTGGAAGAAGTGCGAGAGACATATATAGGAATGTTTACATTGACTCAAAGAAAGCAACTATGGAGGAGTGTTATTTTGGCATGCCAGATGCTAGTTAAGAAGAGGTACAAGACTCATATGTAGGAACGCTTACATTCACACAGCGAGAGCAACTACGGAGTAGTGTCAGGTAGACATGTTAAAGTCTAGCTTGGGAGAAGTTCCAGAGCCCTATATAGGAAAGGTAACAGCCACTTTGAAAAAGCAAGTCTTGGCGGGTGGTTTGTAGGCCTGCAAAACCCTGTTTTAGTTGAAGTGTGAGAATCATATATGAGAACCCTTACATTCACTCAGAGAAAGCAACGATGGGGTTGTTTGTAGGCTTACTAAACTGCAGTTTGGAAGAAGCACGAGAATCACATATAGGAGCACATACATTTTGACGCACTGAAAGTAACTATGGGGTGGTGTTTTATAGGCATGCTAAACTCTAGTTTGGACGAAGTTTGAGAATCACATATAAGAAAGCTTAGAGTCACTTAGAGAAAGCAAATCTCTGGGTGTGGAATGTAGGCCTGCTAAACTCTATTTTGGTTTAAGAGTGAGAGTCATATATGGGAAGGCTTACATTCCGTCAGAGAAAGCAACGACGGCGTGGTGGTTTGTAGGCATACTAAACTCTAGTTTGGAAGAAGTAGGAGAATGATATATGGGAACGCTTACATTCACGTAGAGAAAGCAATTATGGGGTGGCGTTTTTGTAGCCATGCTAATCTCTAGTTTGGAAGAAGTTAAGGAGTAATATATAGGAAAGGGTATAGTCATAGAAACCAACTCTCGGGGGATGTTTTGTACACCTGCAAAACTCCAGTTTGGAAGTGGGGGAGAGTCATATTGGGGACCGCGTGCATTCACTCAGAGAAATCAACGATGGGATTGTGATTTGTAGGCATAGTCAACTCTAGTTTGGAAGAAGTACGAGAATCGTATATAGGAACGCTTACCTTCACGCAGAGAAAGCAACTATGGGGTGATGTTTGTATGCCTACTAAAATATAGTTTGGAGGAAGTTCGAGAGCCATATCTGGGAAGCTTACAGTCACTTAGAGAAAGCAACTCTCGGGGGTGTTTCGTAGGCCTGCTAAACTCTATTTTCAATGAAGTGTTAGAATAATATATGGGAACTCAGTGAAAGCAACGTTGTGGTTGTGGTTCCTAGGCATACTAACCTGTAATTTGGAAGAAGCAAGAGAATCACATGTAGAACCGCTTACATTCCGGCACCGAATGCAACTATGGGGTGGTGTTTTGTAGGCTTGCAAAACTCTAGTTTGGACGAAGTTTGAGAGTCATATATAGGAAAGTTTACAGTCACGTAGAGAAAGCAACTCTCTGGGTGTGGAATGTAGAGTTATTTTGGTTGAAATAGAGTTATTTTGGTTGAAGTGTGAGAGTCATATATGGGAACGCTTACATTCACTCAGAGAAAACAACGTTTGGGTGGTGGTTTGTAGGGCATACTAAACTGTAGTTTGGAAGAAGTACGAGAGTCCTATATAGGAACACTTACATTCACGCAGAGAAAGCACTTATGGCGTCAGGTTTTGTAGGCATGCTAAACTGCAGTTTGGAAGAAGTTGGAGAACCTTATACAGGAAAGATTACCGTCACCTAGGGAAAGCAACTCTCGGGAGATTTTTTTGTACACATGCTAAACTCTAATTTGGATGAAGTGTGAGAGTCAAACATGGGACCGCTTACATTCCCTCAGAGAAACAACACTGGGGTGGTTTTTGTAGGCATACTAAATAGTTTGGAAGAAGTACGAGAATGATATTTGGGAACGCTTACATTCACACAGAGAAAGCAACTACGGGGTGGTGTTTTGTAAGCATGCTATAGTTTGGAAGAAGTTCTAAACCTGAACAGTCACTTAGAGAAAGCAACTCTTGGTGGGTGATTTTTAGGTCTGCTAAATTGTATTTTGAAAGAAGTACCAGAGTCATATATACTAATGCTTACATTCATGCAAAGAAAAAACCATGGGGTGATGTTTTGTGGGCATGTTAACCTGTAGTTTGGAAGAAGTTGGAGAGTCTTATTTAGGAAAGCTTACAGTCACCTAGAGAAAGCAACTCTCGGGAGAGCCTTTCTTGGCCTGCTAAACTCTACTTTGCATCAATTGTGAGAGTCAAACATGGGAATGCTTTCATTCATTCAGAGAACGCAACGTTTGGGTGGTGGTTTGTAGGCATTCTAAACTGTATTTTGGAGGAAGTACGAGAGTCATGTATATGAACGCTTACATTCAGGCAGAGAAAGCAACTCTGGGGTCGTATTTTGTTGGCATGCTAAACTGTGGTTTGGAAGAAGTTCGAGAGTCTTATATAGGAAAGATTACAGTGACACAGAGAAAACAACTCTCGGAAGTTTATTGGTAGGCCTGCTAAACTCTAACTTGGATGAAATGTGAGAACGCTTGCATTCATTCACTCAGAGAAAGAAACATCGTGATGGTTTGAAGGCATAATAACTGTAGTTGGGAAGAAGTAGGAGAGTCATATATATGAACCGTTACATTCACGCAGAGAACGCAACTGTGGGGTGGCGATGTATGCATGTTAATCTGTAGTTTGGAGGAAGTGCGAGAGTCATATCTGGGGA
Organism: Eulemur rufifrons; assembly: GCF_041146395.1. Taxonomy (NCBI): domain Eukaryota; kingdom Metazoa; phylum Chordata; class Mammalia; order Primates; family Lemuridae; genus Eulemur; species Eulemur rufifrons. The sequence goes on along the minus strand of NW_027182830.1, from coordinate 1,836,083 downwards.
AAATTACAGTCACTTAGAGAAAGGAACAATCTTGGGCTGGTTTGTAGATCTGCTAAATTCTATTTGGGAAACAGAGTGTGAGTCATATATGGGAACGATTATGTTCACTCAGGGAAAGCAACCACGGTGTGGTGTTTTGTTGGCATGGTGTAGTTTGAAAGAAGTTGGAGATTCTTATATAGGAAAGTTTACAGTCACCTAGAGAAAGCAACTCACGGGGTGTTGTTTGTAGGCCTGCTAAACTCTAATTTAGATGAAGTGAGAGAGGCATATATATGAACGCTTATATTGATGCAGAGAAAGCAACTATGGGGTGGTGTTTTGTAGGCATGCTAAAATATAATTTGGAAGAAGTTCGAAAACAGTCACTTAGAGAAAGCAACTCTCGGCGGTTGATTTTTCGGTGTGCTAAATTGCATTTTGAAAGAAGTACCAGAGTCATATATACAAACGCTTACATTCATGCAGAGAAAGCAACTGTGGGGTGGTGTTTTCTAGGCATGCTAAACTCTAGTTTGGACGAAGTTTGAGAATCACATATAAGAAAGCTTAGAGTCGCTAAAGCAAATCTCTGGGTGTGGAATGTAGGCGTGCCAAACTCTATTTTGGTTTCAGAGTGAGAGTCATATATGGGAAGGCTTACATTCACTCAGAGAAAGCAACGATTGTGTGGTGGTTTGTAGGCACACTGAACTCTAGTTTGGAAGTAGTAGGAGAATGATATATGGGAACACTTACATTCATGCAGAGAAAGCAATTATGGGGGGCTTTTGTGTAGCCATGCAAATCTCTATTTTGCAAGAAGTTAAGAGCAATATATAGGAAAGCGTACCGTCATTTATAGAAACCAACTTTCGGAGGATGGTTTGTAGGCCTGCAAAACTCTACTTTGGAAGAAGGGGGAGAGTCATATGGGGGACTGGGTACATTCACTCGGAGAAATCAACGATGGGGTTGTGGTTTGTAGGCATACTAAACTCTAGTTTGGAAGAAGTACGAGAATCATATATAGGAACGCTTACATTCATGCAGAGAAAGCAACTATGGAGTGATGTTTGTATGCCTACTAAACGATAGTTTGGAGGATGTTCGAGAGTCATATCTGGAAAGCTTACAGTCATTTAGAGAAAGCAACTCTCTGGGGATGTTCGTAGGTCTGCTAAACTCTATTTTCAATGAAGTGTTAGAATCATATACAGGAACGCTTACATTCACTCAGAGAAAGCAACGTTGGGGTGGCCGTTTTTGAGCATACTAAACTCTACTTTGGAAGAGGTACGAGAGACATAAATACGAACGCTTACATTAACACAGAGAAAGCAAATACGGGGTGCTGCAGTGCAGGCATGCTAAACTATAGATTGGAAGAAGTTCGAAAGCTGACAGTCACTTAGAGAAAACAACTCTTGGCGGGTGATTTTTAGGTCGGCTAAATTGTATTTTGAAAGACGTACCAGAGTCATATACAAATGCTTACATTCATGCAGAGAAAGAAACTATGGGGTGATGTGTTGTGGGGATGCTAAATTGCAGTTTGGAAGGTGTTGGAGAGTGTTATATAGGATAGCTTACAGTCACCTAGAGAAAGCAACACTCGGGACAGGTTTACAAGCCTCTAAACACTAATTAGCAGCAATTGTGAGAGTCAAACATGGGAACGCTTACATTCACTCAGAGAACGCAACGTTTGGGTGGTGGTTTGTAAGCATTCTAAACTGTATTTTGGAGGAAGTTGGAGAGTCATATATACGAATGCTTACATTCCCGCAGAGAAAGCAACTCTGTGATCGTATTTTGTTGGCATGCTAAACTGTGGTTTGGAAGAAGTTCGAGAGCCTTATATAGGAAAGATTACAGTGACACAGAGAAAACAACTCTCTGTAGTTTGTTGGTAGGTCTGCTAAACTGTAATTTGGATGAAGTGTGAGAACGCTTGCATTCACTCAGAGAAAGAACTTTGTCGTGGTGGTTTGTAGGAATAACAACTGTAGTTCGAAGAAGTAGGAGAGTCATATATGAACGGTTACATTCACGCAGAGAAAGCAACTGTGGGGTGGCGTATGTAATCATCATAATCTGTAGTTTGGAGGAAGTTCGAGAGTCATATCTGGGGAAAATTAGAGTCATTTAGAGAAAGGAACCATCGGGGGCTGGTGTGTAGGTCTGCTAAATTCTATTTTGGAAAAAGAGTGAGAGTCATAGATGGGAACGCTTATGTTGACTCACAGAAATCAACGATGGGGCGCTGTATTGTTGGCATGCTAAACTGTAGTTTGGAAGAAGTTCGAGAGTCTTATATAGGAAAGTTTACAGTCACCTAGAGAAAGCAACTCACAGGAGGTGGTTTGCAGGCCGCTAAACTCTAATTTGGATGAAGTGAAACAGGCATACATGGATACGCTTCATTCACTCAGAGAAAGGTAAATTGGGGTGCCGGTTTGTAGGTATACTAACTCCAGTTTGGAAGAAGTACTAGAGTGATATATATGAACGCTTATATGGACGCAGAGAAAGCAACTATGGGGTGGTGTTTTGTAGGCCTGCTAAAATATAGTTTGGAAGAAGTTCGAAAGCAGACAGTCATTTAGAGAAAGCAACTCTTGGCGGTGGATTTTTAGGTCTGCTAAATTGTATTTTGAAAGAAGTACCAGTGTCATATATTCAAACGCTTACATTCATGCAGAGAAAGGAACTGTGGGGTGGTGTTTTCTAGGCGTGCTAAACTCTAGTTTGGACGAAGTTTGAGAATCACATATAAGAAAGCTTAGAGTCGCTTAAAGCAAATCTCTGGGTGTGGAATGTAGGCGTGCTAAACTCTATTTTGGTTTCGGAGTGAGAGTCATATATGGGAAGGCTTACATTCACTCAGAGAAAGCAACGATGGTGTGGTGGTTTGTAGGCATACTGAACTCTAGTTTGGAAGAAGTAGGAGAATGATATATGGGAACGCTTACATTCATGCAGAGAAAGCAATTATGGGGTGGCTTTTGTGTAGCCATGCAAATCTCTATTTTGCAAGAAGTTAAAGAGAAATATATAGGAAAGCGTACCGTCATTTATAGAAACCAACTTTTGGGGGATGGTTTGTAGGCCTGCAAAACTCTACTTTGGAAGAAGGGGGAGAATCATATGGGGGACTGGGTACATTCACTCGGAGAAATCAACGATGGGGTTGTGGTTTGTAGGCATACTAAACTCTAGTTTGGAAGAAGGACGAGAATCATATATAGGAACGCTTACATTCATGCAGAGAAAGCAACTATGGAGTGATGTTTGTATGCCTACTAAACGATAGTTTGGAGGATGCTCGAGAGTCATATCTGGAAAGCTCACAGTCATTTAGAGAAAGCAACTCTCTGGGGGTGGTTCGTAGGCCTGCTAAACTCTATTTTCAATGAAGTGTTAGAATCATATGCATGAACGCTTGCATTCACTCAGAGAAAGAACATTGTCGTGATGGTTTGTAGGAATAAATGCTGTAGTTCAAAAGAAGTAGGAGAGTCATATATGAACGGTTACATTCACGAAGAGAAAGCAACTGTGGGGTGGCCTATGTAATCATCATAATCTAGTTTGGAGGAAGCTCGAGAGTCATATGTGGGAAAAATTAGAGTCACCTAGAGAATTGGAACCATCGGGTGTTGTGTAGGTCTGCTAAATTCTATTTTGGAAGAAGAGTGAGAGTCATATATGGGAACGCTTATGTTCACTCAGAGAAATCAACGATGGTGCGCTGTATTGTTGGCATGCTAAACTGTAGTTTGGAAGAAGTTCGAGAGTCTTATATAGGAAAGTTTATAGTCACCTAGAGAAAGCAACTCACAGGAGGTGGTTTGTGGGCCGCTAAACTCTAATTTGGATGAAGTGAAAGAGGCATACATGGATACGCTTCATTCACTCAGAGAAAGGTAAATTTGGGTGCCGGTTTGTAGGTATACTAACTCCAGTTTGGAAGAAGTACGAGAGTCATATATATGAACGCTTATATGGACGCAGAGAAAGCAACTATGCGGTGGTGTTTTGTAGGCATGATAAAATATAATTTGGAAGAAGTTCGAAAGCTGACAGTGACAGAGAATGCAACTCTCGGCGGTTGATTTTGAGGTGTGCTAAATTGTATTTTGAAAGAAGTACCAGAGTCATATATAAAATCTGTTACATTTATGCTGAGAAAAACTATGTGGTGATGTTTTGTTGGCGTGCTGAAATGTAGTTTCGAAAAAGTTCGACAGTCTTTTATAGGAAAGCTTACTGTCCGCTAGAGGAAGCAACTTTCGAGAGATTGTTTGTAAGCCTGCTAAACTCTACCTTGCACCATTTGTGACTGTCATACATGGGAACGCTAACATTCTCTCAGAGAACTTAACTTTTGGGTGGTTGTTTGTAAGCATACTAAACTGTATTTTGGAAGAAGTAGCAGAGTCATATATGTGAGTGCTTACATTCACGCAGAGAGGGCAACTATGGGGTGGTGTTTTGTAGGCATGCAAATCTCTAGTTGCGAAGAAGTTAAGAGTAATAGGAAAGCTTACAGTCTCACAGAGAAAGCAACCCTTGGGGGCCGGTTTGTAGTTCTGCTAAATTCTATTTTGGATGACGTGTGAATCATAAACGGGAACGCTAACATTCACTCAGAGAAAGCAGGGTTGCGGTGGTGATTTTTAGTCACACTAAACTGGAGTTTGGAGGAAGTACGAGAATAAAAGAATGCTTACATTCACTCAGAAAAAGCAACGTTGGGGAGGTGGTTGGTAGGTGTACTATACTTTGGAAGAAGTACGAGCGTGATGCATAGGAACGCTTACATTCACGCAAACTATGGGGTGGCCTTTTGTTGGCATGCTAAATTATGTTCCAAAGTCATATATAGGAAAGCTTATAGTGAGAGAAAGCAACTCTCGGGCGGTGTTTTGTAGGTCAGGCAAATTGCATTTTGAAAGCAGTCCGAGATTCATATAAGGGAAGGCCTATATCCACTCAGAGAAAGCAATGTTAGGCTGGTGGTTTGTAGGCATACTAAACTGTATTTTGGAACTCGTATGTATGACTCTCACACTTGATCCAAATTAGAGTTCACCAGGCCTATAAACCACATCCTGAGAGTTGCTTTCTCTAGGTGAATGTAAGCTTTCCTATGTAAAACTCTCGAACTTCTTCCAAACTAAAGTTTAGCATGCCAACAATACACCACCGCATCGTTGCTTTCTCTGAGTGAACATAAGAATTCCCTTATATGAATCACTTTTTCCAAAATAGAATTTAGCAGACCTACAAACCAGTCCCCGATGGTTGATTTAGCTATGTGACTGTAATTTTCCCCAGATATGACTCTCAAACTTCCTCCAAAGTATAGATTAACATGCGTACATACACCACCCAACAGTTTCTTTCTCTGCGTGAATGTAACTGTTCATATATATGACTCTCCTACTTCTTCCGACCTACAGTTATTATGCCTACAAACCACCACCCAAACGTTGTGTTCTCTCTGTGAATGTAAGCGTTCCCATATCTGACTCTCACAATTGCTGCTAATTAGTGTTTAGAGGCTTGCAAAGCTGTCCCGAGTGTTGTTTTCTCTAGGTGACTGTAAGCTATCCTATATAACGCTCTGGAACTCCTTTCAAACTGCAGTTTAGCATGCCAACAACACGTCACCCCATAGTTTCTTTCTCTGCATGAATGTAAGCATTTGTATATATGACTCTGGTACGTCTTTCAAAATACAATTTAGCAGACCTAAAAATCACCCGCCAAGAGTTGCTTTCTCTAAGTGACTGTCAGCTTTCGAACTTCTTCCAATCTATAGTTTAGCATGCCTGCACTACAGCACCCCGTATTTGCTTTCTCTGTGTTAATGTAAGCGTTCGTATTTATGTCTCTCGTACCTCTTCCAAAGTAGAGTTTAGTATGCTCAAAAACGGCCACCCCAACGTTGCTTTCTCTGAGTGAATGTAAGCATTCCTGCATATGATTCTAACACTTCATTGAAAATAGAGTTTAGCAGGCCTACGAACCATCCCCAGAGAGTTGCTTTCTCTAAATGACTGTAAGCTTTCCAGATATGACTCTCGAACATCCTCCAAACTATCGTTTAGTAGGCATACAAACATCACTCCATAGTTGCTTTCTCTGCATGAATGTAAGCGTTCCTATATATGATTCTCGTCCTTCTTCCAAACTAGAGTTTAGTATGCCTACAAACCACAACCCCATCGTTGATTTCTCCGAGTGAATGTACCCAGTCCCCCATATGACTCTCCCCCTTCTTCCAAAGTAGAGTTTTGCAGGCCTACAAACCATCCCCCGAAAGTTGGTTTCTATAAATGACGGTACGCTTTCCTATATATTACTCTTTAACTTCTTGCAAAATAGAGATTTGCATGGCTACACAAAAGCCACCCCATAATTGCTTTCTCTGCATGAATGTAAGCGTTCCCATATATCATTCTCCTACTTCTTCCAAACTAGAGTTCAGTATGCCTACAAACCACCACACCATCGTTGCTTTCTCTGAGTGAATGTAAGCCTTCCCATATATGACTCTCACTCTGAAACCAAAATAGAGTTTGGCACGCCTACATTCCACACCCAGAGATTTGCTTTAGCGACTCTAAGCTTTCTTATATGTGATTCTCAAACTTCGTCCAAACTAGAGTTTAGCATGCCTAGAAAACACCACCCCACAGTTGCTTTCTCTGCATGAATGTAAGCGTTTGTATATATGACTCTGGTACTTCTTTCAAAATACAATTTAGCACACCGAAAAATCAACCGCCGAGAGTTGCTTTCTCTAAGTGACTGTTTTCGAACTTCTTCCAAATTATATTTTAGCATGCCTACAAAACACCACCCCATAGTTGCTTTCTCTGCATCAATATAAGCGTTCATATATATGCCTCTCTCACTTCATCTAAATTAGAGTTTAGCAGGCCTACAAACAACACCCCATGAGTTGCTTTCTCTAGGTGACTGTAAACTTTCCTATATAAGAATCTCCAACTTCTTTCAAACTACACCATGCCAACAAAACACCACACCGTGGTTGCTTTCTCTGAGTGAACATAAGCGTTCCCATATATGACTCACACTCTGTTTCCAAAATAGAATTTAGCAGATCTACAAACCAGCCCAAGATGGTTCCTTTCTCTAAGTGACTGTAATTTTCCCCAGATATGACTCTCGCACTTCCTCCAAACTACAGATTAACATGCATACATCGCCACCCCACAGTTGCGTTCTCTGCGTGAATGTAACGGTTCATATATATGACTCTCCTACTTCTTCCCAACTACAGTTATTATGCCTTCAAACCATCACGATGTTTCCTTCTCTGAGTGAATGAATGCAAGCGTTCTCACATTTCATCCAAGTTAGAGTTTATCAGGCCTACCAATAAACTTCCGAGAGTTGTTTTCTCTGTGTCACTGTAATCTTTCCTATATAAGACTCTCGAACTTCTTCCAAACCACAGTTTAGCATGCCAACAAAATACGACCCCAGAGTTGCTTTCTCTGCCTGAATGTAAGCGTTCATATACATGACTCTCGTACTTCCTCCAAAATACAGTTTAGAATGCCTACAAACCACCACCCAAACGTTGCGTTCTCTGAATGAATGAAAGCATTCCCATGTTTGACTCTCACAATTGATGCAAAGTAGAGTTTAGCAGGCCAAGAAAGGCTCTCCCGAGAGTTGCTTTCTCTAGGTGACTGTAAGCTTTCCTAAATAAGACTCTCCAACTTCTTCCAAACTACAGGTTAACATGCCCACAAAACATCACCCCATGGTTTTTTCTTTGCAAGAATGTAAGCATTAGTATATATGACTCTGGTACTTCTTTCAAAATACAATTTAGCAGACCTAAAAATCACCCACCAAGAGTTGCTTTCTCTAAGTGACTGTTCAGGTTTAGAACTTCTTCCAAACTATAGCATGCTTACAAAACACCACCCCGTAGTTGCTTTCTCTGTGTGAATGTAAGCGTTCCCAAATATCATTCTCGTACTTCTTCCAAACTATTTAGTATGCCTACAAAAACCACCCCAGTGTTGTTTCTCTGAGGGAATGTAAGCGGTCCCATGTTTGACTCTCACACTTCATCCAAATTAGAGTTTAGCATGTGTACAAAAAAATCTCCCGAGAGTTGCTTTCCCTAGGTGACGGTAATCTTTCCTGTATAAGGTTCTCCAACTTCTTCCAAACTGCAGTTTAGCATGCCTACAAAACCTGACGCCATAAGTGCTTTCTCTGCGTGAATGTAAGTGTTCCTATATAGGACTCTCGTACTTCTTCCAAACTACAGTTTAGTATGCCCTACAAACCACCACCCAAACGTTGTTTTCTCTGAGTGAATGTAAGCGTTCCCATATATGACTCTCACACTTCAACCAAAATAACTCTATTTCAACCAAAATAACTCTACATTCCACACCCAGAGAGTTGCTTTCTCTACGTGACTGTAAACTTTCCTATATATGACTCTCAAACTTCGTCCAAACTAGAGTTTTGCAAGCCTACAAAACACCACCCCATAGTTGCATTCGGTGCCGGAATGTAAGCGGTTCTACATGTGATTCTCTTGCTTCTTCCAAATTACAGGTTAGTATGCCTAGGAACCACAACCACAACGTTGCTTTCACTGAGTTCCCATATATTATTCTAACACTTCATTGAAAATAGAGTTTAGCAGGCCTACGAAACACCCCCGAGAGTTGCTTTCTCTAAGTGACTGTAAGCTTCCCAGATATGGCTCTCGAACTTCCTCCAAACTATATTTTAGTAGGCATACAAACATCACCCCATAGTTGCTTTCTCTGCGTGAAGGTAAGCGTTCCTATATACGATTCTCGTACTTCTTCCAAACTAGAGTTGACTATGCCTACAAATCACAATCCCATCGTTGATTTCTCTGAGTGAATGCACGCGGTCCCCAATATGACTCTCCCTCACTTCCAAACTGGAGTTTTGCAGGTGTACAAAACATCCCCCGAGAGTTGGTTTCTATGACTATACCCTTTCCTATATATTACTCCTTAACTTCTTCCAAACTAGAGATTAGCATGGCTACAAAAACGCCACCCCATAATTGCTTTCTCTACGTGAATGTAAGCGTTCCCATATATCATTCTCCTACTTCTTCCAAACTAGAGTTTAGTATGCCTACAAACCACCACGCCGTCTTAAACCAAAATAGAGTTTAGCAGGCCTACATTCCACACCCAGAGATTTGCTTTCTCTAAGTGACTCTAAGCTTTCTTATATGTGATTCTCAAACTTCGTCCAAACTAGAGTTTAGCATGCCTATAAGACACCACCCCATAGTTACTTTCAGTGCGTCAAAATGTATGTGTTCCTATATGTGATTCTCGTGCTTCTTCCAAACTGCAGTTTAGTAAGCCTACAAACAACCCCATCGTTGCTTTCTCTGAGTGAATGTAAGCGTTCTCATATATGATTCTCACACTTCAACTAAAACAGGGTTTTGCAGGCCTACAAACAACCCGCCAAGACTTGCTTTTTCAAAGTGGCTGTTACCTTTCCTATATAGGACTCTGGAACTTCTCCCAAGCTAGACTTTAACATGTCTACCTGACACTACTCCGTAGTTGCTCTCGCTGTGTGAATTTAAGCGTTCCTATATATGAGTCTTGTACTTCTTCCTAACTAGCATCTGGCATGCCAAAATAACACTCCCCCATAGTTGCTTTCTTTGAGTCAATGTAAACATTCCTATATATGTCTCTCGCACTTCTTCCAAACTAGAGTTGAATAAGTCTACAAACAAATCCCCGACAGCTGTTTTCTCTGAACGAATTTAAGCGTTCCTTATATATGACTATGGCACTTCCTCCAAACTAGAGTTTAGCAAGCCTACACTCCACCCCTGTTCGTTGCTTTCTCTAAGTTACTGTAAGCTTTCTTATACATGGCTCTCGAAATTTTCCAAACTAGAGTTAGCATGCCTACTATACACCTACACATAATTGCTTTGTCTGAGTGAATATAAGCCTTCCTATACATGACTGTCGCACTTTTTCCAAATTAGAGTGTAGCCAGCCTGGAAAGCACCCCTTATAGTTGCTTTCATTGAGTGAATGTTAACATTCCTATGTATGACTCTCGCAACTTTTCAATCTAAGATTTTAGCAATGCTACAAATCCCCCGCCGAGAGTTCCTATACATAACTGTCCTCTTTTTCCAAGCTAGAGTTTAGGAAGCCTAGAAACCGTCCTCCCGTAGACGCTTTATGTGAACGTAAGCGTTCCTATATATGACTCTCGCCTTCCTCCAAACTAGAGCTTAGCAAGCCTACAAACCAACTCCCTATAATTGCTTTCTCTGAAAGAATGATATCGTTCCTATATAAGACTCTCGAACTTCTTCCAAACCAGAGTTTAACAAGCCAAAAAAGCACCCCCCATAGATGCTTCCTCTAACTCAAAGCTAATATTCCTATATATGATTCAGCTTCTTCATCCAAACTAGAGTAAGGCAAGCCTACAAATCACACACCAATAGTTGCTTTCTATAAGTAAATGTAAGCATCCCTATATATGACTATAGTAATTCTTCCAAACTGGAGTTTAGCAAGCCTACAGACCCCAGGACTTCACTCCATAGTACCCTGGGCGTTGGCGCCTGCCTGTCATGCAGGACATAGGGGCGGACGCTCATCTCAGACACTGCATTGGTGGATTGTAGGCTTTTTTAAGTTTTTGAATTGCAAAAGTCTGAGAATTGGAATTGGGTTTAGGGTAAGGTTAGGTGTTAGGGACTAGGATTAGGTTTAGGGGTTAGGGTTTTAGGTTAGAATTAGGGTTAGGATTACTGTTAGGGTTAGAGATTAGGATTATGTTTAGTGGTTGGGTTTAGGTTTAGGATGAGAGGCAAGAGTAAGGGTCAGGGATTAGGGTTACTATTAGGAGTTAGATTCAGGGCTTACGAAGGGTTTGGTTTAGTGATAGGGTTCGGGCTTACGTTTAACGGTGTGTGTTAGGGCATGGGTCCTGTCTAACGTACGGGGCACTGTGGGTGTGGAGCAAGGCTGCGTCCCCACTTCATCGTACCCTGGGTGTTGGGCATCAACTGTCACGCAGGACAAAGGCAGAGGCTCATCTCACGCATGGTTAGGATTAAGGTTTAAGGTTAGGGTCAGGGTTGAGGGTTAGGGTGAGGGTTAACAGAGTCAGGGTAAGGGGGTTAGGGATAGGGTTAGTGTTAAGGGTTACGGGTAGGTTTAGGGTTCAGGGTTAGAGTTAGCATTCGGGCTTAAGGTTAGGATTAGGCGGTAGGTTAGATTTAGGGTTAGATCTAGGCGTTAGGGTAAGGGCTAGCGTTAGGGTTAAGAGATAGGGTTAGGTTTAATGCTTAGGATTAGGATTAGGGTTTGGGGTTAAAGTAAGTGTTAGGGGTTAGGTTTAAGGATCAAAGGTTAGGGTTATTTTTAGCTGTAGTGTTAGGGTTAGGGATAAGGGATCCCATTAGCATTAAGGGTCTTCCTTACTGTAGGGTTAAGGGTTAGGCTTAGAGTTAAAGGTTAAGGTTAGGGTCAGTGTTAAGATTTAGGGTGAGGGTTAACGGTTGGGGTAAAGTTAAGCGTTAGGGTTAGGGATTAGTGATTAGGGTTTTTGGTTAGTGTTAGGGTTAGCGGTTAGGAGTTAGTGTTTTATGAAGGGGTAAGGTTAGAATTAGGATTGGGGTTAGAGTTAGGGTGAGGTATAGGGGTTAGGTTTAGGGGTTAGTTTTAGGGTAAAAGGATAGGATTAGGGCTACGGGTTGGGCTTAGGTTTAGGGTTAAAGTTTACTGCTAGGGTTAGGGATAGGTTTCAGGGTTAGCTTTAGGGGTTCTGGTTAGGGTTAGGTGTTAGGTTAGTGTCAGGGTTAGGTCTAGTCGTGAGGGTAAGGTTTAGGGTTAGCTTTAACAGCTAGGGTTAGGTTTAATGGTTAGGATTAGGATTAGGGTTAAGGGTTAGGGTAAGGCTTAGGGGTTAGGGTGAAGGGTTAGGGTCAAGGGTTAGGGTTTTTCTTAGGCATAGCGTTGGGGTTAGAAGTAAGGGTTACTGTCAGTGTTAGGGTTGTAGGTAGGGTTACGGTTAGGGTTAGCGGTTTAGAATTAGGGTTAGGGATTAGGTGTCACAGTGATGACTAGGAGATAGGGTTAGAATTATGGGATAGGGGTTGTTCTCAGGAAATGTGTTATGCATTAACGTTAGGATAAGAGGTTAAAGTTAGGCTCACGGTGAGGTTTACGTGTTAAGGGGAGAAATAGGAACAGGGTTGGGTGTTATGTTCAGGGTTAGGGTTATCTGTTAAAGGTATTGTTTATGCTTAGCGCACGGGCCCTGTCTGCATTAGGCGGGCGGGGGGAATTTAGGGGGCTGGGATTGTACCCGGGAACCCACTCTATCATACTCTGGGTATGGGTCCGTGGGTTTCATGCAGGACACAGTGGTAGAGCCTCCTTTCACACATGGCATGGGAGGATTGCAGGCTTTCTAAACTCTAAGAAAGCAAGAAGTGTGAGAATTAGATTTAGGGTTAGGATTATGGTTAGGGTTAAGGATGAAGTTTAGTGTTAGGGTGAGGGCTTAGGGTTAGGGATTAGGGTTAGGGTTAAAGGTTACTCTTAGGTTTAACGGTTACACTTTGGTTTAGGGTTGAGGTTTACGGTTAGGGTTAAGATGAGGGTTAGGGTTTGGTACAGGGTTAGGGTTAAGTGTTAGGTTTAGAGTTGAAGATTAGGATTAGGGTTAGGATTAAAGGTTAGCGTGAGAGTTAACGCTTAGGGTTAAGGTTAAGAGTTAGGGTTTAGGGTTAGGGTTAGGGTTAGGGTTAGTTTTAGGGTTAGAGTTATGTGCTATGGTTTGTGTTAGAGGTTAGGGTTAGGTTTACTGGTCACGGTTAGGGTTACGTTTAGGGTTTAGCATTAGGGTTAGGGTTAGGGTTAAGGGATAGGATTAGGGTTAAGTGTTGTGCTTAGGGTTAGGGTTTAGTGTCAGGGTTATCATTAAGGATTAGGGTTAGGGTCAGGGTTAAATGCTTGGGTGCGGGTAATGGTTAGGGGCAGGGTTAAGGTTCACGGATAGGGTTAGTGTTAAGGGTTACGGGTGGGTTTAGGGTTCAGGGTTAGTGTTAGCATTAGGGCTTAAGGTTAGGAATAGGCGGTAGGTTAGATTTAGGGTTAGATCTAGGCGTTAGGGTAAGGGCTAGCGTTAGGGTTAAGAGATAGGGTTAGGTTTAATGCTTAGGATTAGGATTAGGGTTTGGGGTTAAAGTAAGTGTTAGGGGTTAGGTTTAAGGATCAAAGGTTAGGGTTATTTTTAGCTGTAGTGTTAGGGTTAGGGATAAGGGATCCCATTAGCATTAAGGGTCTTCCTTACTGTAGGGTTAAGGGTTAGGCTTAGAGGTAAAGGTTAAGGTTAGGGTCAGTGTTAAGATTTAGGGTGAGAGTTAACGGTCAGGGAAAAGGTTAAGCGTTAGGGTTAGGGATTAGTGATTAGGGTTTTTGGTTAGTGTTAGGGTTAGCGGTTAGGAGTTAGTGTTTTATGAAGGGGTATGGTTAGAATTAGGATTGGGGTTAGAGTTAGGGTGAGCTATAGGGGTTAGGTTTAGGGGTTAGTTTTAGGGTAAAAGGATAGGATTAGGGTTACGGGTTGGGCTTAAGTTTAGGGTTAAAGTTTACTGCTAGGGTTAGGGATAGGGTTCAAGGTTAGCTTTAGGGGTTATTGTTAGGGTTAGGTGTTAGGTTAGTGTCAGGGTTAGGTCTAGTCGTGAGGGTAAGGTTTAGGGTGAGCTTTAAGAGCTAGGGTTAGGTTTAATGGTTAGGATTAGGATTAGGGTTAAGGGTTAGGGTAAGGCTTAGGGGTTAGGGTGAAGGGTTAGGGTCAAGGGTTAGGGTTTTTGTTAGGCATAGCGTTGGGGTAGGAAGTAAGGGTTACTGTCAGTGTTAGGTTTGTAGGTAGGGTTACGGTTAGGGTTAGCGGTTTAAATTAGGGTTAGGGATTAGGTGTCACAGTGATGACTAGGAGATAGGGTTAGAATTATGGGATAGGGGTTGTTCTCAGGAAATGGGTTATGCATTAACGTTAGGATAAGAGGTTAAAGTTAGGCGCACGGTGAGGTTTACGTGTTAAGGGGAGAAATAGGAACAGGGTTGGGTGTTATGTTCAGGGTTAGGGTTATCTGTTAAAGGTATTGTTTATGCTTAGCGCACGGGCCCTGTCTGCATTAGGCGGGCGGGGGGAGTTTAGGGGTCTGTGATTGTACCCGGGAACCCACTCTATCATACTCTGGGTATGGGCCCGTGGGTTTCATGCAGGACACAGTGGTAGAGCCTCCTTTCACGCATGGCATGGGAGGATTGCAGGCTTTCTAAACTCTAAGAAAGCAAGAAGTCTGAGAATTAGATTTAGGGTTAGGATTATGGTTAGGGTTAAGGATGAAGTTTAGTGTTAGGGTGAGGGCTTAGGGTTAGGGATTAGGGTTAGGGTTAAAGGTTACTCTTAGGTTTAACGGTTACACTTTGGTTTAGGGTTGAGGTTTACGGTTAGGGTTAAGATGAGGGGTTAGGGTTTGGTACAGGGTTAGGGTTAAGTGTTAGGTTTAGGGTTGAAGATTAGGATTAGGGTTAGGATTAAAGGTTAGCGTGAGAGTTAACGCTTAGGGTTAATGTTAAGAGTTAGGGATTAGGGTTAGGGTTAGGGTTAGGGTTAGTTTTAGGGTTAGAGTTATGTGCTATGGTTTGTGTTAGAGGTTAGGGTTAGGTTTACTGGTCACGGTTAGGGTTACGTTTAGGGGTTAGCATTAGGGTTAGGGTTAGGGTTAAGGGATAGGATTAGAGTTAAGTGTTGGTTTTAGGGTTAGGGTTTAGTGTTAGGGTTAGCATTAAGGATTAGGGTTAGGGTCAGGGTTAAATGCTTGGGTGCGGGTAATGGTTAGGGGCAGGGTTAAGGTTCACGGATAGGGTTAGTGTTAAGGGTTACGGGTAGGTTTAGGGTTCAGGGTTAGTGTTAGCATTAGGGCTTAAGGTTAGGATTAGGCGGTAGTTTAGATTTAGGGTTAGATCTAGGCGTTAGGGTAAGGGCTAGCGTTAGGGTTAAGAGATAGGGTTAGGTTTAATGCTTAGGATTTGGGTTAGGGTTTGGGGTTAAAGTCAGTGTTAGGGGTTAGGTTTAAGGATCCAAGGTTAGGGTTATTTTTAGCTGTAGTGTTAGGGTTAGGGATAAGGGATCCCATTAGCATTAAGGGTCTTCCTTACTGTAGGGTTAAGGGTTAGGCTTAGAGTTAAAGGTTAAGGTTACGGTCAGTGTTAAGATTTAGGGTGAGGGTTAACGGTTAGGGTAAAGGTTAAGCGTTAGGGTTAGGGATTAGTGATTAGGGTTTTTGGTTAGTGTTAGGGTTAGCGGTTAGGAGTTAGTGTTTTATGAAAGGGTATGGTTAGAATTAGGATTGGGGTTAGAGTTAGGGTGAGGTATATGGGTTATGTTTAGGGGTTAGTTTTAGGGTAAAAGGATAGGATTAGGGCTACGGGTTGGGCTTAGGTTTAGGGTTAAAGTTTACTGCTAGGGTTAGGGATAGGGTTCAGGGTTAGCTTTAGGGGTTCTGGTTAGGGTTAGGTGTTAGGTTAGTGTCAGGGTTAGGTCTAGTCATGAGGGTAAGATTTAGGGTGATCTTTAAGAGCTAGGGTTAGGTTTAATGGTTAGGATTAGGATTAGGGTTAAGGGTTAGGGTAAGGCTTAGGGGTTAGGGTGAAGGGTTAGGGTCAAGGGTTAGGGTTTTTGTTAGGCATAGCGTTGGGGTTAGAAGTAAGGGTTACTGTCAGTGTTAGGGTTGTAGGTAGGGTTACGGTTAGGGTTAGCGGTTTAAATTAGGGTTAGGGATTAGGTGTCACAGTGATGACTAGGAGATAGGGTTAGAATTATGGGATAGGGGTTGTTCTCAGGAAATGGGTTATGCATTAACGTTAGGATAAGAGGTTAAAGTTAGGCGCATTGTGAGGTTTACGTGTTAGGGGGAGAAATAGGAACAGGGTTGGGTGTTATGTTCAGGGTTAGGGTTATCTGTTAAAGGTATTGTTTATGCTTAGTGCCCGGGCCCTGTCTGCATTAGGTGGGTGGGGGGAGTTTAGGGGTCTGGGATTGTACCCGGGAACCCACTCTATCATACTCTGGGTATGGGCCCGTGGGTTTCATGCAGGACACAGTGGTAGAGCCTCCTTTCACACATGGCATGGGAGGATTGCAGGCTTTCTAAACTCTAAGAAAGCAAGAAGTCTGAGAATTTGATTTAGGGTTAGGATTATGGTTAGGGTTAAGGATGAAGTTTAGTGTTAGGGTGAGGGCTTAGGGTTAGGGATTAGGGTTAGGGTTAAAGGTTACTCTTAGGTTTAACGGTTACACTTTGGTTTAGGGTTGAGGTTTACGGTTAGGGTTAAGATGAGGGGTTAGGGTTTGGTACAGGGTTAGGGTTAAGTGTTAGGTTTAGGGTGGAAGATTAGGATTAGGGTTAGGATTAAAGGTTAGCGTGAGAGTTAACGCTTAGGGTTAATGTTAAGAGTTAGGGGTTAGGGTTAGGGTTAGGGTTAGTTTTAGGGTTAGAGTTATGTGCTATGGTTTGTGTTAGAGGTTAGGGTTAGGTTTACTGGTCACTGTTAGGGTTACGTTTAGGGGTTAGCATTAGGGTTAGGGTTAGGGTTAAGGGATAGGATTAGAGTTAAGTGTTGGTTTTAGGGTTAGGGTTTAGTGTTAGGGTTAGCATTAAGGATTAGGGTTAGGGTCAGGGTTAAATGCTTGGGTGCGGGTAATGGTTAGGGGCAGGGTTAAGGTTCACGGATAGGTTTAGTGTTAAGGGTTACGGGTAGGTTTAGGGTTCAGGGTTAGAGTTAGCATTAGGGCTTAAGGTTAGGATTAGGCGGTAGGTTAGATTTAGGGTTAGATCTAGGCGTTAGGGTAAGGGCTAGTGTTAGGGTTAAGAGATAGGGTTAGGTTTAATGCTTAGGATTTGGGTTAGGGTTTGGGGTTAAAGTAAGTGTTAGGGGTTAGGTTTAAGGATCCAAGGTTAGGGTTATTTTTAGCTGTAGTGTTAGGGTTAGGGATAAGGGATCCCATTAGCATTAAGGGTCTTCCTTACTGTAGGGTTAAGGGTTAGGCTTAGAGTTAAAGTTTAAGGTTACGGTCAGTGTTAAGATTTAGGGTGAGGGTTAACAGTTAGGGTAAAGGTTAAGCATTAGGGTTAGGGATTAGTGATTAGGGTTTTTGGTTAGTGTTAGGGTTAGCGGTTAGGAGTTAGTGTTTTATGAAGGGGTATGGTTAGAATTAGGATTGGGGTTAGAGTTAGGGTGAGGTATAGGGGTTACGTTTAGGGGTTAGTTTTAGGGTAAAAGGATAGGATTAGGGCTACGGGTTGGGCTTAGGTTTAGGGTTAAAGTTTACTGCTAGGGTTAGGGATAGGGTTCAGGGTTAGCTTTAGGGGTTCTGGTTAGGGTTAAACGCTGAACACCTGCAAATAATTTTCAACGTAGTGGTTAATTGAAAAGCTCTGCGGCATACTTCTTGGAACAAGCCAGTTACCTGTTCCCACGCAAAGAGGAGTATATGGAACCATGGTGGATTTCCAGCTGATGAAGTAAAGGATTATTAAAGGAACGGGATGACCATGGGGATCATCGATAATTCTCTGAAACAGAATCCGCCCTTTTCACCTGCCAAACACATGCCCACTTCTCCTCTCTGGGGATAATAAAAACTAACCAGCGAACTGACAGGGGGCCTGACCCCCCCATCCACATCGACCACACACACAAAAAAAAAAACCGTACCCTCCAGCTGCTAATTATAATGCTAACTTGCAAAATTTACCTGCATTTTAAAACAATGGAAAAATGGTGGTGGGATGATACTTAGAAGAATGGCTTCTTGTCAGTCTCCAGTAACAAAAATAGGCAAAACCAAGTCAGCTACGCCTCAGCATCGTTATGTTCCTGGCAGCCATCTTGGGTTTCAGGAGGCACAAACAAACGTTATCACAATTATGGTGAAACGCTGAACACCTGCAACTAATTTTCAACGTACTGGTTAATTGAAAAGCTCTGACGCATACTTCTTGGAACAAGCCAATTTCCTGTGCCCACGCATAGAGAAGTATATAGAACCATGCTGGATTCCCAGCTCATGAAGCAAAGGATTCTTAAAGGAACAGGATACCATGCGGATCCTGTTTAATTCTCTGAAACAGATCCGCAGTTTTCACCTGCCATACTAATACCCACTTCTCCTCTCTGGGGATAATAAAAACAAACCAGCGAACTGACAGAGGGCCTGACCAACACATCCACACCGACCCCACAGGAAAAAAAAAAAAAAAAAAAACACCGTAGCCTCCAGCTACTAATTATAATGCTAACTTGCAAAATTTCCCTGCATTTTTAAACAATGGAAAAATGATGGTGAGATGATACTTAGAAGAATGGATTCTTGTCAGTCTCCACTAACAAAAATAGGCAACACCAAGTCAGCTACTCCTCAGCATAGGTATGTCCGTCACAGCCTTCTTGGGTTTCAGGAGGCACATACAAACGTTATCAAAATTATGGTGAAACGCTGAAAACCTGCAAATAATTTTCAACGTACTGGTTAATTTGAAAACTCTCCAGCATACTTCTTGGAACAAGCCAGGTACCTGTGCCCATGCATAGAGGAGTATATAGAAACATGGTGTAATCCCAGCTGATGAAGCAAAGGATTCTTAAAGAAATGAGATGACCATGCGGATCCTGTTTAATTCTCTGAAACAGAATCCGCACTTTTCACCTGCCAAACACATGCCCGCTTCCCCTCTCTGGGGATAATAAAAAGGAACCAGTGAATTGACAGATGGCCTGACCCACCCATCCACACTGACCCCACAAAAAAAAAAAGTACCCTCCAGCTACTAATTATAATGATAACTTGCAAAATTTCCCTGCATTTTTAAACAATGGAAAAATGATGGTGGGATGATACTTAGAAGAATGGCTTCTGGTCAGTCTCCACTAACAAAAATAGGCAACACGAAGTCAGCTACGCCTCAGCATACTTATGTCCGTGACAGCCATATTGGGTTTCAGGAGACACATACAAACGTTGTAAGAATTATCGTGAAACGCTGAAAACCTGCAAATAATTTTCAACGTACTGCTTAATTGAAAAGCTCTGCGGCATACTTCTTGGAACAAGCCAGTTACCTGTGCCCACACATAGAGGAGTATATAGAACCATGGTGGATTCCCAGGTGATGAAGCAAAAGTTTCCTAAAGGAACGGGATGAGCATGCGGATCCTGTTTCATTCTCTGAAACAGAATCCGCACTTTTCACCTGCCAAACACATGCCCACTACTCTTCTCCTGGGATAATAAAAACAAACCAGCGATCTGACAGAGGGCCTGAACACCCATCCTGACCAAACCCACAATAAAAAAAGTACCCTCCAGCTACTAATTATAATGCCAATTTGCAAAATTTCCCTGCATTTTTAAACAATGGAGAAATGATGGTGGGATGATACTTAGAAGAATGCCTTCTTGACAGTCTCCACTGAAAAAAATAGGCAACACCAAGTCAGCTACGCCTCAGCATACTTATGTCCGTAGCAGCCATATTTGGTTTCAGTAGGCACATACACACGTTATCACAATTATGGTGAAACGCTGAAAACCTGCAAAGGATTTTCAACATACTGGTTAATTGAAAATCTCTGCGGCATATTTCTTGGAACAAGCCAGTTTCCTGTGCCCACGCATAGAGAAGTATATAGAACCATGGTGGATTCCCAGCTCATGAAGCATAGGATTCTTAAAGGAACGGGATTACCATGAGGATCCTGTTTAATTCTCTGAAACAGATCCGCAGTTTTCACCTGCCATACTAATACCCACTTCTCCTCTCTGGGGATAATAAAAACAAACCAGCGAACTGACAGAGGGCCTGACCAACACATCCACACCGACCCCACAGGAAAAAAAAAAAAAAAAAACACCGTAGCCTCCAGCTACTAATTATAATGCCAACTTGCAAAATTTTCCTGCATTTTTAAACAATGGAAAAATGATGGTGAGATGATACTTAGAAGAATGGCTTCTTGTCTGTCTCCACTAACAAAAAGAGGCAACACCAAGTCAGCTACGCCTCAGCATAGTTATGTCCGTCGCAGCCTTCTTGGGTTTCAGGAGGCACAAACAAACGTTATCACAATTATGGTGAAACGCTGAACACCTGCAAATAATTTTCAACGTAGTGGTTAATTGAAAAGCTCTGCGGCATACTTCTTGGAACAAGCCAGTTACTTGTTCCCACGCAAAGAGGAGTATATAGAACCATGGTGGATTTCCAGCTGATGAAGTAAAGGATTATTAAAGGAACGGGATGACCATGGGGATCATCGTTAATTCTCTGAAACAGAATCCGCCCTTTTCACCTGCCAAACACATGCCCACTTCTCCTCTCTGGGGATAATAAAAACTAACCAGCAAACTGACAGAGGGCCTGACCCCCCCATCCACATCGACCACACAAAAAAAAAACCGTACCCTCTAGCTACTAAGTATAATGCTAACTTGCAAAATTTCCCTGCCTTTTAAACAATGGAAAAATGGTGGTGGGATGATACTTAGAAGAATGGCTTCTAGTCTGTCTCCACTAACAAAAATAGGCAACACCAAGTCAGCTACTCCTCAGCATAGTTATGTCCGTCACAGCCTTCTTGGGTTTCAGGAGGCACATACAAACGTTATCAAAATTATGGTGAAACGCTGAAAACCTGCAATTAATTTTCAACGTACTGGTTAATTTGAAAACTCTCCAGCATACTTCTTGGAACAAGCCAGGTATCTGTGCCCACGCATAGAGGAGTATATAGAAACATGGTGGAATCCCAGCTGATGAAGCAAAGGATTCTTAATGGAATGAGATGACCATGCGGATCCTGTTTAATTCTCTGAAACAGAATCTGCACTTTTCACCTGCAAAACACATGCCCACCACTCTTCTCTGGGGATAATAAAAACAAACCAGCGATCTGACAGAGGGCCTCAACACCCATCCTGACCAACCCCACAAAAAAAAGTACCCTCCAGCTACTAATTATAATGCCAAATTGCAAAATTTCCCTGCATTTTTAAACAATGGAGAAATGATGGTGGGATGATACTTAGAAGAATGGATTCTTGTCAGTCTCCACTAACAAAAATAGGCAACACGAAGTCAGCTACGCCTCAGCATACTTATGTCCTTGGCAGCCATATTGGGTTTCAGGAGACACATACAAACGTTATAAGAATTATGATGAAACGCTGAAAACATGCAAATAATTTTCAACGTACTGCTTAATTGAAAAGCTCTGCGGCATACTTCTTGGAACAAGCCAGTTACCTGTGCCCACACATAGAGGAGTATATAGAACCATGGTGGATTCCCAGCTGATGAAGCAAAAGTTTCCTAAAGGAACGGGATGAGCATGCGGATCCTGTTTCATTCTCTGAAACAGAATCCGAACTTTTCACCTGCCAAACACATGCCCACTTCTCCTCTCTGGGGATAATAAAAACAAACCAGCGAACTGACAGAGGCCATGACCAACACATCCACACCGACCCCACAGGAAAAAAAAAAAAAAAAACACCGAAGCCTCCAGCCACTAATTAGAATGCTAACTTGCAAAATTTTCCTGCATTTTTAAACAATGGAAAAATGATGGTGAGATGATACTTAGAAGAATGCATTCTTGTCAGTCTCCACTATCAAAAATAGGCAAAACCAAATCAGCTACGCCTCAGCATCGTTATGTTCGTGGCAGCCATCTTGGGTTTCAGGAGGCACAAACAAACGTTATCACAATTATGGTTAAAGGCTGAACGCCTGCAAATAATTTTCAACGTAGTGGTTAATTGAAAAGCTCTGCGGCATACTTCTTGGAACAAGCCACTTACCTGTTCCCACGCAAAGAGGAGTACATAGAACCATGGTGGATTTCCAGCTGATGAAGTAAAGGATTATTAAAGGAACGGGATGACCATGGGGCTCATCCTTAATTCTCTGAAACAGAATCCACCCTTTTCACCTGCCAAACACATGCCCACTTCTCCGCTCTGGGGATAATAAAAACTAACCAGCCAACTGACAGAGGGCCTGACTCCCCCATCCACAACGACCACACACACACAAAAAAAAAACCGTACACTCCAGCTACTAATTATAATGCTAACTTGCAAAATTTCCCTGCATTTTAAAACAATGGAAAAATGGTGGTGGGATGATACTTACAAGAATGGCTTCTTGTCAGTCTCCACTAACAAAAATAGGCAACACCAAGTCAGCTACTCCTCAGCATAGTTATGTCCGTCGCAGCCTTCTTGGGTTTCAGGAGGCACATACAAACGATATCAAAATTATGGTGAAACGCTGAAAACCTGCAAATAATTTTGAACGTACTGGTTAATTTGAAAACTCTCCAGCTTACTTCTTAGAACAAGCCAGGTACCTGTGCCCACGCAAAGAGGAGTATATAGAACCATGGTGGATTTCCAGCTGATGAAGTAAAGGATTATTAAAGAGACGGGATGACCATGGGGATCATCGTTAATTCTCTGAAACAGAATCCGCCCTTTTCCCCTGCCAAACACATGGCCACTTCTCCTCTCTGGGGATAATAAAAACTAACCAGCGAACAGACAGAGGGCCTGACCAACACATCCACACCGACACTACAGGAAAAAAAAAACCGTACACTCCAGCTACTAATTATAATGCTAACTTGCAAAATTTCCCTGCATTTTAAAACAATGGAAAAATGGTGGTGGGATGATACTTAGAAGAATGGCTTCTTATAAGTCTCCACTAACAAAAATAGGCAACACTACGTCAGGTACTCCTCAGCATAGTTATGTCCGTCGCAGCATTCTTGGGTTTCAGGAGGCACAAACAAACGTTATCACAATTATGGTGAAACGCTGTACACCTGCAAATAATTTTCAACGTAGTGGTTAATTGAAAAGCTCTGCGGCATACTTCTTGGAACAAGCCAGTTACCTGTTCCCACGCAAAGAGGAGTATATAGAACCATGGTGGATTTCCAGCTGATGAAGTAAAGGATTATTAAAGGAACGGGATGACCATGGGGATCATCGTTAATTATCTGAAACAGAATCCGCCATTTTCACCTGCCAAACTCATGCCCACTTCTCCTCTCTGGGGATAATAAAAACTAACCAGCGAACTGACAGAGGGCCTGATCCCCCCATCCACATCCACCACACACACAAAAAAAAACGTACCCTCAAGCTACTAATTATAATGCTAACTTGCAAAATTTCCCTGCATTTTAAAACAATGGAAAAATGGTGGTGGGATGATACTTAGAAGAATTGCTTCCTGTCTGTCTCCACTAACAAAAATAGGCAACACCACGTCAGCTACTCCTCAGCATAGTTATGTCCGTCGCAGCCTTCTTGGGTTTCAGGAGCCACAAACAAACGTTATCACAATTATGGTGAAACGCTGAACACCTGCAAATAATTTTCAACGCAGTGGTTAATTTGAAAACTCTCCAGCATACTTCTTGGAACAAGCCAGGTACCTGTGCCCACGCATAGAGGAGTATATAGAAACATGTTGGAATCCCAGCTGATGAAGCAAAGGATTCTTAAAGGAATGAGATGACCATGCGGATCCTGTTTAATTTTCTGAAACACAATCCGCACTTTTCACCTGCCAAACACATGCCCAACTCTTCTCTGGGGATAATAAAAACAAACCAGCGATCTGACATAGGGCCTGAACACCCATCCTGACCGACCCCACAAAAAAAAAATGTACCCTCCAGCTACTAATTTTAATGCCAATTTGCAAAATTTCCCTGAATTTTCAAACAATGGAGAAATGATGGTGGGATGATACTTAGAAGAATGGCTTCTTGTCAGTCTCCACTGACAAAAATAGGCAACACCAAGTCAGCTACGCCTCAGCATAGTTATGTCCGTAGCAGCCATATTTGGTTTCAGTAGGCACATACACACGTTATCACAATTATGGTGAAACGCTGAAAACCTGCAAAGGATTGTCAACATACGGGTTAATTGAAAAGCTCTGAGGCATACTTCTTGGAACAAGCCAGTTTCCTTTGCCCAAGCATAGAGAAGTATATAGAACCATGGTGGATTCCCAGCTCATGAAGCAAAGAATTCTTAAAGGAACGGGATTACCATGAGGATCCTGTTTAATTCTCTGAAACAGATCCGCAGTTTTCACCTGCCATACTAATACCCACTTCTCCTCTCTGGGGATAATAAAAACAAACCAGCGAACTGACAGAGGGCCTGACCAGCACATCCACACCAACCCCACAGGAAAAAAAAAAAAAAAAAACACCGTAGCCTCCAGCTACTAATTATAATGCTAACTAGCAAAATTTTCCTGCATTTTTAAACAATGCAAAAAAGATGGTGAGATGATACTTAGAAGAATGGATTCTTGTCAGTCTCCACTAACAAAAATAGGCAAAACCAAGTCAGCTACGCCTCAGCATAGTTATGTTCGTGGCAGCCATCTTGGGTTTCAGGAGGCACAAACAAACGTTATCACAATTATGGTGAAACGCTGAACACCTGCAAATAATTTTCAACGTAGTGGCTAATTGAAAAGCTCTGCGGCATACTTCTTGGAACAAGCCAGTTACCTGTTCCCACGCAAAGAGGAGTATATAGAGCCATGGTGGATTTCCAGCTGATGAAGTTAAGGATTATTAAAGGAACGGGATGACCATGGGGATCATCGTTAATTCTCTGAAACAGAATCCGCCCTTTTCAGTTGCCAAACACATGCCCACTTCTCCTCTCTGGGGATAATAAAAACTAACCGGCGAACTGACAGAGGGCCTGACCCCCCCCATCCACATCGACCACACACACAAAAAAAACCGTACCCTCCAGCTACTAATTATAATGCTAACTTGCAAAATTTCCCCGCATTTTAAAACAATGCAAAAATGGTGGTGGGATGATACTTAGAAGAATGGCTTCTTGTCTGTCTCCACTAACAAAAATAGGCAACACTAAGTCAGCTACTCCTCAGCATAGTTATGTCCGTCGCAGCCTTCTTGGGTTTCAGGAGGCACAAACAAACGTTATCACAATTATGGTGAAATGCTGAACACCTGCAAATAATTTTCAACGTAGTGGTTAATTGAAAAGCTCTGCGGCATACTTCTTGGAACAAGCCAGTTACCTGTTCCCACGCAAAGAGGAGTATATAGAACCATGGTGGATTTCCAGCTGATGAAGTAAAGGATTATTAAAGGAACGGGATGACCATTGGAATCATCGTTAATTCTCTGAAACAGAGTCCGCCCTTTTCTCCTGCCAAACACATGCCCACTTCTCCTCTCTGGGGATAATAAAAAGTAACCAGCGAACTGACAGAGGGCCTTACCAACACATCCACATCGACCACAGACACACAAAAAAACCGTACCCTCCAGCTACTAATTATAATGCTAACTTGCAAAATTTCCCTGCATTTTAAAACAATGGAAAAATGGTGGTGGGATGATACTTAGAAGAATGGCTTCTTGTCAGTCTCCACTAACAAAAATAGGCAACACCAAGTCAGCTACTCCTCAGCATAGTTATGTCCGTCGCAGCCTTCTTGGGTTTCAGGAGGCACAAACAAACGTTATCACAATTATGGTGAAACGCTGAACACCTGCAAATAATTTTCAACGTAGTGGTTAATTGAAAAGCTCTGCGGCATACTTCTTGGAACAAGTCAGTTACCTGTTCCCACGCAAAGAGGAGTATATAGAACCATGGTGGATTTCCAGCTGATGAAGTAAAGGATTATTAAAGGAACGGGATGACCATGGGGACCATCGTTAATTCTCTGAAACAGAATCCGCCCTTTTCACCTGCCAAACACATGCCCACTTCTCCTCTCTGGGGATAATAAAAACTAACCAGCGAATTGACAGAGGGCCTGACCCCCCCATCCACATCGACCACACACAAAAAAGAAACCGTACTCTCCAGCTACTAATTATAATGCTAACTTGCAAAATTTCCCTGCATTTTAAAATAATGGAAATATGGTGGTGGGATGATACCTAGAAGAATGGCTTCTTGTCTGTCTCCACTAACAAAAATAGGCAACACCAAGTCAGCTACTCCTCAGCATAGTTATGTCCGTCGCAGCCTTCTTGGGTTTCAGGAGGCACATACAAACGTTATCAAAATTATGGTGAAACGCTGAAAACCTGCAAATAATTTTCAACGTACTGGTTAATTTGAAAACTCTCCAGCATACTTCTTGGAACAAGCCAGGTGCCTGTGCCCACGCATAGAGGAGTATATAGAAACATGGTGGAATCCCAGCTGATGAAGCAAAGGATTCTTAAAGGAATGAGATGACCATGCAGATCCTGTTTAATTCTCTGAAACAGAATCCGCACTTTTCACCTGCCAAACACATGCCGACTATTCTTCTCTGGCGATAATAAAAACAAACCAGCGATCTGACAGAGGGCCTGAACACCCATCCTGACTGACCCCACAAAAAAAAAGTACCCTCCAGTTACTAATTATAATGCCAATTTGCAAAATTTCCCTGCATTTTTAAACAATGGAGAAATGATGGTGGGATGATACTTAGAAGAATGGCTTCTTGTCAGTCTCCACTGACAAAAATAGGCAACACCAAGTCAGCTACGCCTCAGCATAGTTATGTCCGTAGCAGCCATATTTGGTTTCACTAGGCACATACACACGTTATCACAATTACGGTGAAACGCTGAAAACCTGCAAAGGATTTTCAACATACTGGTTAATTGAAAAGCTCTGAGGCATACTTCTTGGAACAAGCCAGTTTCCTGTGCCCATGCATAGAGAAATATATAGAACCATGGTGGATTCCCAGCTCATGAAGCAAAGGATTCTTAAAGGAACAGGATTACCATGCGGATCCTGTTTAATTCTCTGAAACAGATCCGCAGTTTTCACCTGCCATACTAATACCCACTTCTCCTCTCTGGGGATAATGAAAACAAACCAGCGAACTGACAGAGGGCCTGACCAACACATCCACACCGACCCCACAGGAAAAAAAAAAAACAAAAAAAACACCGTAGCCTCCAGCTACTAATTATAATGCTAACTTGCAAAATTTTCCTGCATTTTTAAACAATGGAAAAATGATGGTGAGATGATACTTAGAAGAATGGATTCTTGTCAGTCTCCACTAACAAAAATAGGCAACACCAAGTCAGCTACTCCTCAGCATAGTTATGTCCGTCGCAGCCTTCTTGGGTTTCAGGAGGCACAAACAAACGTTATCACAATTATGGTGAAACGCTGAACACCTGCAAATAATTTTCAACGTAGTGGTTAATTGAAAAGCTCTGCGGCATACTTCTTGGAACAAGCCACTTACCTGTTCCCACGCAAAGAGGAGTATATAGAAAAATGGTGGAATCCCAGCTGATGAAGCAAAGGATTCTTAAAGGAATAAGATGACCATGCGGATCCTGTTTAATTCTCTGAAACAGAATCCGCACTTTTCACCTGCGAAACACATGCCCACTTCTCCTCTCTGGGGATAATAAAAACAAACCAGTGAATTGACAGATGGCCTGACCAACGGATCCACACTGACCCCACAAAGAAAAAAAAAAAAAAAGTACCCTCCAGCTACTAATTAAAATGATAACTTTCAAAATTTCCCTTCATTTTTAAACAATGGAAAAATGATGGTGGGATGATACTTAGAAGAATGGCTTCCTGTCAGTCTCCACTAACAAAAATAGGCAACACGAAGTCAGCTACGCCTCAGCATACTTATGTCCGTGGCAGCCATATTGGGTTTCAGGAGACACTTACAAACGTTATAAGAATTATGCTGAAACGCTGAAAACCTGCAAATAATTTTCAACGTACTGCTTAATTGAAAAGCTCTGCGGCATACTTTTTGAAACAAGCCAGTTTCCTGTGCCCACACATAGAGGAGTATATAGAACCATGGTGGATTTCCAGCTGATGAAGTAAAGGATTATTAAAGGAACGGGATGGCCATGGGGATCATCGTTAATTCTCTGAAACAGAATCCGCCCTTTTCACCTGCCAAACACATGCCCACTTCTCCTCTCTGGGGATAATAAAAACTAACCAGCGAACTGACAGAGGGCCTGACCCCCCCATCCACATCGACCACACACAAAAAAAAACCGTACCCTCCAGCTACTAATTATAATGCTAAGTTGCAAAATTTCCCTGCCTTTTAAAACAATGGAAAAATGGTGGTGGGATGATACTTAGAAGAATGGCTTCTTGTCTGTCTCCACTAACAGAAATAGGCAACACCAAGTCAGCTACTCCTCAGCATAGTTATGTCCGTCGCAGCCTTCTTGGGTTTCAGGAGGCACATACAAACCTTATCAAAATTATGGTGAAACGCTGAAAACCTGCAAATAATTTTCAACGTACTGGTTAATTTGAAAACTCTACAGCATACTTCTTGGAACAAGCCAGGTACCTGTGCCCACGCATAGAGGAGTATATAGAAACATGGTGGAATCCCAGCTGATGAAGCAAAGGATTCTTAAAGGAATGAGATGACCATGCGGATCCTGTTTAATTCTCTGAAACAGAATCCGCACTTTTCACCTGCCAAACACATGCCCACTACTCTTCTCTGGGGATAATAAAAACAAACGAGCGATCTGACAGAGGGCCTGAACACCCATCCTGACTGACCCCACAAGAAAAAAAGTACCCTCCAGATACTAATTATAATGCCAATTTGCAAAATTTCCCTGCATTTTTAAACAATGGAGCAATGATGGTGGGATGATACTCAGAAGAATGGCTTCTTGTCAGTCTCCACTGACAAAAATAGGCAACACCAAGTCAGCTACGCCTCAGCATCCTTATGTCCGTAGCAGCCATATTTGGTTTCAGTAGGCACATACACACGTTATCACAATTATGGTGAAACGCTGAAAACCTGAAAAGGATTTTCAACATACTGGTTAATTGAAAAGCTCTGAGGCATACTTCTTGGAACAAGCCAGTTTCCTGTGCCCACGCATAGAGAAGTATATAGAACCATGGTGGATTCCCAGCCCATGAAGCAAAGAATTCTTAAAGGAACGGGATTACCATGCGGATCCTGTTTAATTCTCTGAAACAGATCCGCAGTTTTCACACGCCATACTAATACCCACTTCTCCTCTCTGGGGATAATAAAAAATAACCAGCGAATTGACAGAGGGCCTGACCACCCAATCCACATCGACCACACACAAAAAAAAAAACCGTACCCTCCAGCTACTAATTATAATGCTAACTTGCAAAATTTCCCTGCATTTTAAAACAATGGAAAAATGGTGGTGGGATGATACTTAGAAGAATGGCTTCTTGACAGTCTCCACTAACAAAAATAGGCAACACCAAGTCAGCTACTCCTCAGCATAGTTATGTCCGTCGCAGCCATCTTGGGTTTCAGGAGGCACAAACAAACGTTATCACAATTACGGTGCAACGCTGAACACCTGCAAATAATTTTCAACGTAGTGGTTAATTGAAAAGCTCTGCGGCATACTTCTTGGAACAAGCCAGTTACCTGTTCCCACGCAAAGAGGAGTATATAGAACCATGGTGGATTTCCAGCTGATGAAGTAAAGGATTATTAAAGGAACGGGATGACCATGGGGATCATCGTTAATTCTCTGAAACAGAATCCGCCCTTTTCACCTGCCAAACACATGCCCACTTCTCCTCTCTGGGGATAATAAAAACTAAACAGCGAACTGACAGAGGGCCTGACCCCCCCATCCACATCGACCACACACACACAAAAAAAAAACGGACCCTCCAGCTGCTAATTATAATGCTAACTTGCAAAATTTCCCTGCATTTTAAAACAATGGAAAAATGGTGGTGGGATGATACTTAGAAGAATGGCTTCTTGTAGTGAACACTAACAAAAATAGGCAACACCAAGTGAGCTACTCCTCAGCATAGTTATGTCCGGTGCAGCCTTCTTGGGTTTCAGGAGGCACAAACAAACGTTATCACAATTATGGTGAAACACTGAACACCTGCAAATAATTTTCAACGTAGTGGTTAATTGAAAAGCTATGCGGCATACTTCTTGGAACAAGCCAGTTACCTGTTCCCATGCAAAGAGGAGTATATAGAACCATGGTGGATTTCCAGCTGATGAAGTAAACAATTATTAAAGGAACGGGATGACCATGGGGATCATCGTTAATTCTCTGAAACAGAATCCGCCCTTTTCACCTGCCAAACACATGCCCACTTCTCCTCTCTGGGGATAATAAAAAGTAACCAGCGAACTGACAGAGGGCCTGACCCCCCCATCCACATCGACCACACACACAAAAAAAACCGTACCCTCCAGCTACTAATTATAATGCTAACTTGCAAAATTTCCCTGCATTTTAAAACAATGGAAAAATGGTGGTGGGATGATACTTAGAAGAATGGCTTCTTGTCAGTCTCCACTAACAAAAATAGGCAACACCAAGTCAGCTACTCCTCAGCATAGTTATGTCCGTCACAGCCTTCTTGGGTTTCAGGAGGCACAAACAAACGTTATCACAATTATGGTGAAACGCTGAACACCTGCAAATAATTTTCAACGTAGTGGTTAATTGAAAAGCTCTGCGGCATACTTCTTGGAACAAGCCACTTACCTGTTCCCACGCAAAGAGGAGTATAAAGAACCATGGTGGATTTCCAGCTGATGAAGTAAAGGATTATTAAAGGAACGGGATGAGCATGGGGATCATCGTTAATTCTCTGAAACAGAATCCGCCCTTTTCACCTGCCAAACACATGCCCACTTCTCCTCTCTGGGGATAATAAAAACTAACCAGCGAACTGACAGAGGGCCTTACCCCCCCAACCACATAGACCACAAACAAAAAAAAAACCGTACCCTACAACTACTAATTATAATGCTAACTTGCAAAATTTCCCTGCCTTTTAAAACAATGGAAAAATGGTGGTGGGATGATACTTAGAAGAATGGCTTCTTGTCAGTCTCCACTAACAAAAATAGGCAACACCAAGTCAGCTACTCCTCAGCATAGTTATGTCCGTCGCAGCCTTCTTGGGTTTCAGGAGGCACATACAAACGTTATCAAAATTATGGTGAAACGCTGAAAACCTGCAAATAATTTTGAACATACTGGTTAATATGAAAACTCTCCAGCATACTTCTTGGAACAAGCCAGGTACCTGTGCCCACGCATAGAGGAGTATATAGAAACATGGTGGAATCCCAGCTGATGAAGCAAAGGATTCTTAAAGGAATGAGATGACGATGCGGATCCTGTTTAATTCTCTGACACAGAATCCGCACTTTTCACCTGCCAAACACATGCTCACTTCTCCTCTCTGGGGATAATAAAAACAAACCAGTGAATTGACAGAGGGCCTGACCCCCCCATCCACATCGACCACACACAAAAAAAAAACCGTACCCTCCAGCTACTAATTATAATGCTAACTTGCAAAATTTCCCTGCATTTTTCAACAATGGAAAAATGATGGTGGGATGATACTTAGAAGAATGGCTTCCTGTCAGTCTCCACTAACAAAAATAGGCAACACGAAGTCAGCTACGCCTCAGCATACTTATGTCCGTGGCAGCCATATTGGGTTTCAGGAGACACATAAAAACGTTATAAGAATTATGCTGAAACGCTGAAAACCTGCAAATAATTTTCAACGTACTGCTTAATTGAAAAGCTCTGCGGCATACTTTTTGGAACAAGCCAGTTACCTGTGCCCACACATAGAGGAGTATATAGAACCATGGTGGATTCCCAGCTTATGAAGCAAAAGTTTCCTAAAGGAACGGGATTACCATGCGGATCCTGTTTCATTCTCTGAAACAGAATCCGAACTTTTCACCTGCCAAACACATGCCGACTTCTCCTCTCTGGGGATAATAAAAACTAACCAGCGAACTGAAGAGGGCGTGACCCCTCCATCTACATCGACCACACACACAAAAAAGCCGTACCCTCCAGCTACTAATTATAATGCTAACTTGCAAAATTTCCCTGCATTTTAAAACAATGGAAAAATGGTGTTGGGATGATACTTAGAAGAATGGCTTCTTGTCTGTCTCCACTAACAAAAATAGGCAACACCAAGTCAGCTACGCCTCAGCATAGTTATGTCCGTCGCAGCCTTCTTGGGTTTCCGGAGGCACATACAAACAATATCAAAATTATGGTGAAACGCTGAAAACCTGCAAATAATTTTGAATGTACTGGTTAATTTAAAAACTCTCCAGCATACTTCCTGGAACAAGCCAGGTACCTGTGCCCACGCAAAGAGGAGTATATAGAACCATGGTGGATTTCCAGCTGATGAAGTAAAGGATTATTAAAGAGACGGGATGACCATGGGGATCATCGTTAATTCTCTGAAACAGAATACGCCCTTTTCCCCTGCCAAACACATGCCCACTTCTCCTCTCTGGGGATAATAAAAACTAACCAGCGAACAGACAGAGGGCCTGACCTCCCCATCCACATCGACCACACACAAAAAAAAAACCGTACCCTCCAGCTACTAATTATAATGCTAACTTGCAAAATTTCCCTGCATTTTAAAACAATTGAAAAATGGTGGTGGGATGATACTTAGAAGAATGGCTTCTTATCAGTCTCCACTAACAAAAATAGGCAACGCCAAGTCAGGTACTCCTCAGAATAGTTATGTCCGTCGCAGCCTTCTTGGTTTTCAGGAGGCACAAACAAACGTTATCACAATTATGGTGAAACGCTGAACACCTGCAAATAATTTTCAACGCAGTGGTTAATTTGAAAACTCTCCAGCATACTTCTTGGAACAAGCCAGGTACCTGTGCCCACGCATAGAGGAGTATATAGAAACATGTTGGAATCCCAGCTGATGAAGCAAAGGATTCTTAAAGGAATGAGATGACCATGCAGATCCTGTTTAATTTTCTGAAACACAATCTGCACTTTTCACCTGCCAAACACATGCCCAACTCTTCTCTGGGGATAATAAAAACAAACCAGCGATCTGACAGAGGGCCTGAACACCCATCCTGACCGACCCCACAAAAAAAAAGTACCCTCCAGCTACTAATTTTAATGCCAATTTGCAAAATTTCCCTGAATTTTTAAGCAATGGAGAAATGATGGTGGGATGATACTTAGAAGAATGGCTTCTTGTCAGTCTCCACTGACAAAAATAGGCAACACCAAGTCAGCTACGCCTCGGCATAGTTATGTCCGTAGCAGCCATATTTGGTTTCAGTAGGCACATACACACGTTATCAGAATTATGGTGAAACGCTGAAAACCTGCAAAGGATTTTCAACATACGGGTTAATTGAAAAGCTCTGAGGCATACTTCTTGGAACAAGCCAGTTTCCTGTGCCCAAGAATAGAGAAGTATATAGAACCATGGTGGATTCCCAGCTCATGAAGCAAAGGATTCTTAAAGGAACGGGAGTACCATGGGGATCCTGTTTAATTCTCTGAAACAGATCCGCAGTTTTCACCTGCCATACTAATACCCAATTCTCCTCTCTGGGGATAATAAAAACAAACCAGTGAACTGACAGAGGGCCTGACCAGCAAATCCACACTGACCCCACAGGAAAAAAAAAAAAAAAAAAAAAAAAAACCGTAGCCTCCAGCTACTAATTATAATGCTAACTTGCAAAATTTTCCTGCATTTTTAAACAATGGAAAAATGATGGTGAGATGATACTTAGAAGAATGGATTCTTGTCAGTCTCCACTAACAAAAATAGGCAAAACCAAGTCAGCTACGCCTCAGCATAGTTATGTTCGTGGCAGCCATCTTGGGTTTCAGGAGGCACAAACAAACGTTATCACAATTATGGTGAAACGCTGAAAACCTGCAAAGAATTTTCAACGTACTGGTTAATTGAAAAGCTCTGCGGCATACTTCTTGGAACAAGCCACTTACCTGTTCCCACGCAAAGAGGAGTATATAGAACCATGGTGGATTTCCAGCTGATGAAGTAAAGGATTATTAAAGGAACGTGATGGCCATGGGGATCATCGTTAATTCTCTGAAACAGAATCCGCCCTTTTCACCTGCCAAACACATGCCCACTTCTCCTCTCTGGGGATAATAAAAACTAACCAGCGAACTGACAGAGGGCCTGACCCCCCCCATCCACATCGACCACACACAAAAAAAAACCGTACCCTCCAGCTACTAATTATAATGCTAACTTGCAAAATTTCCCTGCCTTTTAAAACAATGGAAGAATGGTGGTGGGATGATACTTAGAAGAATGGATTCTTGTCAGTCTCCACTAACAAAAATAGGCAACACGAAGTCAGCTACGCCTCAGCATACTTATGTCCGTGGCAGCCATATTGGGTTTCAGGAGACACATACAAACATTATAAGAATTATGGTGAAACGCTGAAAACCTGCAAATAATTTTCAACGTAGTGGTTAATTGAAAAGCTCTGCGGCATACTTCTTGGACCAAGCCAGTTACCTGTGCCCACACATAGAGGAGTATATAGAATCATGGTGGATTCCCAGCTGATGAAGCAAAAGTTTCCTAAAGGAACGGGATGAGCATGCGGATCCTGTTTCATTCTTAGAAACAGAATCCGAACTTTTCACCAGCCAAACACATGCCCACTTCACCTCTCTGGGGATAATAAAAACTAACCAGCGAACTGACAGAGGGCCTGACCACCCAATCCACATCGACCACACAAAAAAAAAAAAACCGTACCCTCCAGCTACTAATTATAATGCTAACTTGCAAAATTTCCCTGCATTTTAAAACAATGGAAAAATGGTGGTGGGATGATACTTACAAGAATGGCTTCTTGTCAGTCTCCACTAACAAAAATAGGCAACACCAAGTCAGCTACTCCTCAGCATAGTTATGTCCGTCGCAGCCATCTTGGGTTTCAGGAGGCACAAACAAACGTTATCACAATTACAGTGAAACGCTGAACACCTGCAAATAATTTTCAACGTACTGGTTAATTGAAAAGCTCTGCGGCATACTTCTTGGAACAAGCCAGTTACCTGTTCCCACGCAAAGAGGAGTATATAGAACCATGGTGGATTTCCAGCTGATGAAGTAAAGGATTATTAAAGGAACGGGATGACCATGGGGATCATCGTTAATTCTCTGAAACAGAATCCGCCCTTTTCACCTGCCAAACATATGCCCACTTCTCCTCTCTGGGGATAATAAAAACTAACCAGCGAACTGACAGAGGGCCTGACCCCCCCATCCACATCGACCACACACACAAAAAAAAAAAACGGACCCTCCAGCTGCTAATCATAATGCTAACTTGCAAAATTTCCCTGCATTTTAAAACAATGGAAAAATGGTGGTGGGATGACACTTAGAAGAATGGCTTCTTGTAGTAAACACTAACAAAAATAGGCAACACCAAGTCAGCTACTCCTCAGCATAGTTATGTCCGTCGCAGCCTTCTTGGGTTTCAGGAGGCACAAACAAATGTTATCACAATTATGGTGAAACGCTGAACACCTGCAAATAATTTTCAACGTAGTGGTTAATTGAAAAGCTCTGCGGCATACTTCTTGGAACAAGCCAGTTACCTGTTCCCACGCAAAGAGGAGTATAAAGAACCATGGTGGATTTCCAGCTGATGAAGTAAAGGATTATTAAAGGAACGGGATGAGCATGGGGATCATCGTTAATTCTCTGAAACAGAATCCGCCCTTTTCACCTGCCAAACACATGCCCACTTCTCCTCTCTGGGGATAATAAAAACAAACCAGCGAACTGACAGAGGGCCTTACCCCCCCAACCACATCGACCACACACACAAAAAAAAACCGTACCCTACAACTACTAATTATAATGCTAACTTGCAAAATTTCCCTGCCTTTTAAAACAATTGAAAAATGGTGGTGGGATGATACTTAGAAGAATGGCTTCTTGTCAGTCTCCACTAACAAAAATAGGCAACACCAAGTCAGCTACTCCTCAGCATAGTTATGTCCGCGCTGCCATCTTGGGTTTCAGGAGGCACATACAAACGTTATCAAAATTATGGTGAAACGCTGAAAACCTGCAAATAATTTTGAACATACTGGTTAATATGAAAACTCTCCAGCATACTTCTTGGAACAAGCCAGGTACCTGTGCCCACGCATAGAGGAGTATATAGAAACATGGTGGAATCCCAGCTGATGAAGCAAAGGATTCTTAAAGGAATGAGATGACGATGCAGATCCTGTTTAATTCTCTGAAACAGAATCTGCACTTTTCCCCTGCCAAACACATGCTCACTTCTCCTCTCTGGGGATAATAAAAACAAACCAGTGAATTGACAGATGGCCTGACCCACCCATCCACACTGACCCCACAAAAAAATAAAGTACCCTCCAGCTACTAAGTATAATGATAATTGCAAAATTTCCCTGCATTTTTAAACAATGGAAAAATGATGGTGGGATGATACTTAGAAGAATGGCTTCTTGTCAGTCTCCACTAACAAAAATAGGCAACACGAAGTCAGCTACGCCTCAGCATACTTATGTCCGTGGCAGCCATATTGGGTTTCAGGAGACACATACAAACATTATAAGAATTATGGTGAAACGCTGAAAACCTGCAAATAATTTTCAACGTAGTGGTTAATTGAAAAGCTCTGCGGCATACTTCTTGGAACAAGCCAGTTACCTGTGCCCACACATAGAGGAGTATATAGAATCATGGTGGATTCCCAGCTGATGAAGCAAAACTTTCCTAAAGGAAAGGGATGAGCATGCGGATCCTGTTTCATTCTTAGAAACAGAATCCGAACTTTTCACCTGCCAAACACATGCCCACTTCTCCTCTCTGGGGATAATAAAAACTAACCAGCGAACTGACGGAGGGCCTGACCCCCCCATCCACATTGACCACACACAAAAAGAAACCGTACCCTCCAGCTACTAATTATAATGCTAAGTTGCAAAATTTCCCTGCCTTTTAAAACAATGGAAAAATGGTGGTGGGATATTACTTAGAAGAATGGCTACTTGTCTGTCTCCACTAACAAAAATAGGCAACACCAAGTAAGCTACTCCTCAGCATAGTTATGTCCATCGCAGCCTTCTTGGGTTTCAGAAGGAACATACAAAGGTTATCAAAATTATGGAGAAACGCTGAAAACCTGCAAATAATTTTCAACGTACTGGTTAATTTGAAAACTCTCCAGCATACTTCTTGGAACAAGCCAGGTACCTGAGCCCACGCATAGAGGAGTATATAGAAACATGGTGGAACCCCAGCTGATGAAGCAAAGGATTCTTAAAGGAATGAGATGACCATGCGGATCCTCTTTAATTCTCTGAAACAGAATCTGCACTTTTCACCTGCCAAACACATGCCCACTACTCTTCTCTGGGGATAATAAAAACAAACCAGCGATCTGACAGAGGGCCTGAACACCCATCCTGACCGACCCCACAAAAAAAAAAAAGTACCCTCCAGCTACTCATTATAATGCCAATTTGCAAAATTTCCCTGCATTTTTAAACAATGGAGAAATGATGGTGGGATGATACTTAGAAGAATGGCTTCTTGTCAGTCTCCACTGACAAAAATAGGCAACACCAAGTCAGCTACGCCTCAGCATAGTTATGTCCGTAGCAGCCATATTTGGTTTCAGTAGGCACATACACACGTTATCACAATTATGGTGAAACGATGAAACCCTGCAAAGGATTTTCAACATACTCGTTAATTGAAAAGCTCTGAGGCGAACTTCTTGGAACAAGCCAGTTTCCTGTGCCCACGCATAGAGAAGTATATAGAACCATGGTGGATTCCCAGCTCATGAAGCAAAGGATTCTTAAAGGAACGGGATTACCATGCGGATCCTGTTTAATTCTCTGAAACAGATCCACTGTTTTCACCTGCCATACTAATACCCACTTCTCCTCTCTGGGGATAATAAAAACAAATCAGCGAACTGATAGAGGGCCTGACCAACACATCCACAGCGACCCCACAGGAAAAAAAAAAAAAAACACCGTAGCCTACAGCTACTAATTATAATGCTAACTTGCAAAATTTTCCTGCATTTTTAAACAACGGAAAAATGATGGTGAGATGATACTTAGAAGAATGGATTCTTGTCAGTCTCCACTAACAAAAATAGGCAAAACCAAGTCAGCTACGCCTCAGCATACTTTTGTCCGTCGCAGCCTTCTTGGGTTTCAGGAGGCACAAACAAACGTTGTCAGAAGTATGGTGAAACGCTGAACACCTGCAAATAATTTTCAACGTAGTGGTTAATTGAAAAGCTCTGCGGCATACTTCTTAGAATAAGCCAGTTACCTGTTCCCACGCAAAGAGGAGTATATAGAACCATGGTGGATTTCCAGCTGATGAAGTAAAGGATTATTAAAGGAACGGGATGACCATGGGGATCATCGTTAATTCTCTGAAACAGAATCCGCCCTTTTCACCTGCCAAACACATGCCCACTTCTCCTCTCTGGGGATAATAAAAACTAACCAGCGAACTGACAGAGGGCGTGACCCCCCCATCCACATCGACCACACACAAAAAAAAAACCGTACCCTCCAGCTACTAATTATAATGCTAACTTGCAAAATTTCCCTGCCTTTTAAAACAATGGAAAAATGGTGGTGGGATGAGACTTAGAAGAATGGCTTCTTGTCTGTCTCCATTAACAAAAATAGGCGACACCAAGTCAGCTACTCCTCAGCATATTTATGTCCGTCGCAGCCTTCTTGGGTTTCAGGAGGCACATACAAACGTTATCAAAATTATGGTGAAACGCTGAAAACCTGCAAATAATTTTCAACGTACTGGTTAATTTGAAAACTCTCCAGCATACTTCTTGGAACAAGCCAGGTACCTGGGCCCAAGCATAGAGGAATATATAGAAACATGGTGGAATCCCAGCTGATGAAGCAAAGGATTCTTAAAAAATGAGATGACCATGCGGATCCTGTTTAATTCTCTGAAACACAATCCGCACTTTTCACCTGCCAAACACATGCCCACTTCTCCTCTCTGGGGATAATAAAAACAAACCAGCCATCTGACAGAGCGCCTGAATACACATCCTGACCGACCCCACAAAAAGAAAGTACCCTCCAGCTACTAATTATAATGCCAATTTGCAAAATTTCCCTGCATTTTTAAACAATGGAGAAATGATGGTGGGATGATACTTAGAAGAATGGCTTCTTGTCAGTCTCCACTTACAAAAATAGGCAACACCAATTCAGCTACGCCTCGGCATAGTTATGTCCGTAGCAGCCATATTTGGTTTCAGTAGGCACATACACACGTTATCACAATTATGGTGAAACGCTGAAAACCTGCAAAGGATTTTCAACATACTGGTTAATTGAAAAGCTCTGAGGCATACTTCTTGGAACAAGCCAGTTTCCTGTGCCCACGCATAGAGAAGTATATAGAACCATGGTGGATTCCCAGCTCATGAAGCAAAGGATTCTTAAAGGAACGGGATTACCATGCGGATCCTGTTTAATTCTCTGTAACAGATCCGCAGTTTTCACCTGCCATACTAATACCCACTTCTCCTCTCTGGGGATAATAAAAACTAACCAGCGAACTGACAGAGGGCGTGACCAACACATCCACACCGACCCCACAGGGAAAAAAAAAAAAAACACCGTAGCCTCCAGCTACTAATTATAATGCTAACATGCAATATTTTCCTGCATTTTTAAACAATGGAAAAATGATGGCAGGATGATACTTAGAAGAATGGATTCTTGTCAGTCTCCACTAACAAAAATAGGCAAAACCAAGTGAGGTATGCCTCAGCATAGTTATGTCCGTCGCAGCCTTCTTGGGTTTGAGGAAGCACAAACAAACGTTATCACAATTATGGTGAAACGCTGAACACCTGCAAATAATTTTCAACGTACTGGTTAATTTGAAAACTCTCCAGCATACTTCTTGGAACAAGCCACGTACCTGTGCCCACGCATAGAGGAGTATATAGAAACATGGTGGAATCCCAGCTGATGAAGCAAAGGATTCTTAAAGAATGAGATGACCATGTGGATCCTGTTTAATCCTCTGAAACAGAATCCGCACTTTTCACCTGCCAAACACATGCCCACTACTCTTCTCTGGGGATAATAAAAACAAACCAGCGATCTGACAGAGGGCCTGAACAACCATCCTGACCGACCCCACAATAAAAAAGTACCCTCCAGCTACTAATTATAATGTCAATTTGCAAAATTTCCCTGCATTTTTAAACAATGGAGAAATGACGGTGGGATGATACTTAGAAGAATGGCTTCTTGTCAGTCTCCACTGACAAAAATAGGCAACACCAAGTCAGCTACGCCTCAGCATACTTATGTCCGTAGCAGCCATATTTGGTTTCAGTAGG
The DNA here is from genome assembly GCF_041146395.1 of Eulemur rufifrons. NCBI lineage: Eukaryota > Metazoa > Chordata > Mammalia > Primates > Lemuridae > Eulemur > Eulemur rufifrons. The sequence continues at coordinate 1,795,615 of NW_027182830.1, read as the reverse complement.
CACATACACACGTTATCACAATTATGGTGAAACGCTGAAAACCTGCAAAGGATTTTCAACATACTGGTTAATTGAAAAGCTCTGAGGCATAGTTCTTGGAACAAGCCAGTTTCCTGTGCCCACGCATAGAGAAGTATATAGAACCATGGTGGATTCCCAGCTCATGAAGCAAAGGATTCTTAAAGGAACGGGATTACCATGCGGATCCTGTTTAATTCTCTGAAAAAGATCCGCAGTTTTCACCTGCCTTAATAATACCCACTTCTCCTCTCTGGGGATAATAAAAACAAATGAGGAACTGACAGCGGGCGTGACCATCACATCCACACCGACCCCACAGGAAAAAAAAAAAAAAACACCGTAGCCTCCAGCTACTAATTATAATGCCAACTTGCAAAATTTTCCTGCATTTTTAAACAATGGAAAAATGATGGTGAGATGATACTTGGAAGAATGGATTCTTGTCAGTCTCCACTAACAAAAATAGGCAAAACCAAGTCAGCTACCCCTCAGCATCGTTATGTTCGTGGCAGCCATCTTGGGTTTCAGGAGGCACAAACAAACGTTATCAAAATTATGGTGAAACGCTGAACACGTGCAAATAATTTTCAACGTAGTGGTTAATTGAAAAGCTCTGCGGCATACTTCTTGGAACAAGCCAGTTACCTGTTCCGACGCAAAGAGGAGTATATAGAACCATGTTGGATTTCCAGCTGATGAAGTAAAGGATTATTAAAGGAACGGGATGACCATGGGGATCATCGTTAATTCTCTGAAACAGAATCCGCCCTTTTCCCTGCCAAACACATGCCCACTTCTCCTCTCTGGGGATAATAAAAACTAACCAGCGAACTGACAGAGGGCCTGACCCCCCCCATCCACATCGACCACACACACAAAAAAAACCGTACCCTCCAGCTACTAATTATAATGCTAACTTGCAAAATTTCCCTGCATTTTAAAACAATGGAAAAATGGTGGTGGGTTGATACTTAGAAGAATGGCTTCTTGTCAGTCTCCACTAACAAAAATAGGCAACACCAAGTCAGCTACTCCTCAGCATAGTTATGTCCGTCGCAGCCTTCTTGGGTTTCAGGAGGCACAAACAAACTTTATCACAATTATGGTGAAACGCTGAACACCTGCAAATAATTTTCAACGTAGTGGTAAATTGAAAAGCTCTGCGGCATACTTCTTAGAACAAGCCAGTTACCTGTTCCCACGCAAAGAGGAGTATATAGAACCATGGTTGATTTCCAGCTGATGAAGTAAAGGATTATTAAAGGAACGGGATGATGATTGGGGATCATTGTTAATTCTCTGAAACAGAATCCGCCCTTTTCACCTGCCAAACACATGCCCACTTCTCCTCTCTGGGGATAATAAAAACTAACCAGCGAACTGACAGAGGGCCTAACCCCCCAATCCACATCGACCACACAAAAAACAAAACCGTACTCTCCAGCTACTAATTATAATGCTAACTTGCAAAATTTCCCTGCATTTTAAAAGAATGGAAAAATGGTGGTGGGATAATACTTGGAAGAATGGCTTCTTGTCAGTCTCCAGTAACAAAAATAGACAACACCAAGTCAGCTACTCCTCAGCATAGTTATGTCCGTCGCAGCCGTCTTGGGTTTCAGGAGGCACATACAAATGTTATCAAAATTATGGTGAAACTCTGAAAACCTGCAAATAATTTTCAACGTACTGGTTAATTTGAAAACTCTCCAGCATACTTCTTGGAACAAGCCAGGTACCTGTGTCCACGCATAGAGGAGTATATAGAAACATGGTGGAATCCCAGCTGATGAAGGAAAGGATTCTTAAAGGAATGAGATGACTATGCGGATCCTGTTTAATTCTCTGAAACAGAATCCGCACTTTTCACCTGCCAAACACATGCCCACTACTCTTCTCCGGGGATAATAAAAACAAACCAGTGAATTGACAGATTTCCTGACCAACCCATCCACACTGATCCCACAAAAAAAAAAAAAAAAGTACCCTCCAGCTACTAATTATAATGATAACTTGCAAAATTTCCTGCTTTTTAAACAGTGGAAAAATGATGCTGGGATGATACTTAGAAGAATGGCTTCTGGTCAGTCTCCACTAACAAAAATAGGCAACACGAAGTCAGCTACGCCAGAGCATACTTATGTCCGTGACAGCCATATTGGGTTTCAGGAGACACATACAAACGTTGTAAGAATTATCGTGAAACTCTGAAAACCTGCAAATAATTTTCATTGTACTGCTTAATTGAAAAGCTCTGAGGCATACTTCTTGGAACAAGCCAGTTACCTGTGCCCACACATAGAGGAGTATATAGAACCATGGTGGATTCCCAGCTGATGAAGCAAATTTTCCTAAAGGAACGGGATGAGCATGCGGATCCTGTTTCATTCTCTGAAACAGAATCCGCACTTTTCACCTGCCAAACACATGCCCACTTCTCCTCTCTGGGGATAATAAAAACAAACCAGTGATCTGACAGAGGGCCTGAATACACATCCTGACCGACCTCACAAAAAGAAAGTACCCTCCAGCTACTAATTATAATGCCAATTTGCAAAATTTCCCTGCATTTTTAAACAATGGAGAAATGATGGTGGGATGATACTTAGAAGAATGGCTTCTTGTCAGTCTCCACTGACAAAAATAGGCAACACCAAGTCAGCTACGCCTCGGCATAGTTATGTCCGTAGCAGCCATATTTGGTTTCAGTAGGCACATACACACGTTATCACAATTATGGTGAAACGCTGAAAACCTGCAAAGGATTTTCAACATACGGGTTAATTGAAAAGCTCTGAGGCATCCTTCTTGGAACAAGCCAGTTTCCTGTGCCCACGCATAGAGAAGTATATAGAACCATGGTGGATTCCCAGCTCATGAAGCAAAGGATTCTTAAAGGAACGGGATTACCATGCGGATCCTGTTTAATTCTCTGAAACAGATCCGCAGTTTTCACCTGCCATACTAATACCCACTTCTCCTCTCTGGGGATAATAAAAACAAACCAGCGAACTGACAGAGGGCCTGACCAACACATCCACACCGACCCCACAGGAAAAAAAAAACAAAACACCGTAGCCTCCAGCTACTAATTATAATGACAACTTGCAAAATTTTCCTGCATTTTTAAACAATGGAAAAATGATGGTGAGATGATACTTGGAAGAATGGATTCTTGTCAGTCTCCACTAACAAAAATAGGCAAAACCAAGTCAGCTATGCCTCAGCATAGTTATGTCCGTCGCAGCCTTCTTGGGTTTGAGGATTCACAAACAAACGTTATCACAATTATGGTGAAACGCTGAACACGTGCAAATAATTTTCAACTTAGTGGTTAATTGAAAAGCTCTGCGGCATACTTCTTGGAACAAGCCAGTTACCTGTTCCGACGCAAAGAGGAGTATATAGAATCATGTTGGATTTCCAGCTGATGAAGTAAAGGATTATTAAAGGAACGGGATGACCATGGGGATCATCGTTAATTCTCTCAACAGAATCCGCCCTTTTCCCTGCCAAACACATGCCCACTTCTCCTCTCTGGGGATAATAAAAACTAACTAGCGAACTGACAGAGGGCCTGACCCCCCCCATCCACATCGAGCACACACACAAAAAAAACCGTACCCTCCAGCTACTAATTATAATGCTAACTTGCAAAATTTCCCTGCATTTTAAAACAATGGAAAAATGGTGGTGGGATGATACTTAGAAGAATGGCTTCTTGTCAGTCTCCACTAACAAAAATAGGCAACACCAAGTCAGCTATTCCTCAGCATAGTTATGTCCGTCCCAGCCTTCTTGGGTTTCAGGAGGCACATACAAACGTTATCACAATTATGGTGAAACGCTGAAAACCTGCAAATAATTTTCAACGTACTGGTTAATTTGAAAACTCTCCAGCATACTTGTTGGAACAAGCCAGGTACCTGTGCCCACGAATAGAGGAGTATATAGAAACATGGTGGAATCCCAGCTGATGAAGCAAAGGATTCTTAAAGGAATGAGATGACCATGCGGATCCTGTTTAATTCTCTGAAACAGAATCCGCACTTTTCATCTGCCAAACACATGCCCACTACTCTTCTCTGGGGATAATAAAAACAAACCAGCGATCTGATAGAGAACCTGAACACGCATCCTGACCGACCCCACACAAAAAAAAGTACCCTACAACTACTAATTATAATGCCAATTTGCAAAATTTCCCTGCATTTTTAAACAATGGAGAAATGATGGTGGGATGATACTTAGAAGAATGGCTTCTTCTCAGTCTCCACTGACAAAAATAGGCAACACCAAGTCAGCTACGCCTCAGCATAGTTATGTCCGTAGCAGCCATATTTCGTTTCAGTAGGCACATACACACGTTACCACAATTATGGTGAAACGCTGAAAACCTGCAAAGGATATTCAACATACTGGTTAATTGAAAAGCTCTGATGCATACTTCTTGGAACAAGCCAGTTTCCTGTGCCCACGCATACAGAAGTATATAGAACCATGGAGGATTCCCACCTAATGAAGCAAAGGATTCTTAAAGGAACAGGATTACCATGCGGATCCTGTTTATTTCTTTGAAACAGACCGCAGTTTTCACCTGCCATACTAATACCCACTTCTCCTGTCTGGGGATAATAAAAACAAACCAGCGAACTGACAGAGGGCCTGACCAACACATCCACACCTACCCCACAGGAAAAAAAAACACCGTAGCCTTCAGCTACAAATTATAATGCTAACTTGCAAAATTTTCCTGCATTTTTAAACAATGGAAAAATGATGGTGAGATGATACTTAGAAGAATGGATTCTTGTCAGTCTCCACTAACAAAAATAGGCAACACCAAGTCAGCTACGCCTCAGCATCGTTATGTCCGTCGCCGCCTTCTTGGGTTTCAGGAAGCACAAACAAACGTTATCACAATTATGGTGAAACGCTGAACACCTGCAAATAATTATCAACGTAGTGGTTAATTGAAAATCTCTGCGGCATACTTCTTGGAACAAGCCAGTTACCTGTTCCCACGCAAAGAGGAGTATATAGAACCATGGTGGATTTCCAGCTGATGAAGTAAAGGATTATTAAAGAACGGGATGACCATGGGGATCATCGTTAATTCTCTGAAACAGAATCCGCCCTTTTCACCTGCCAAACACATGCCCACTTCTCCTCTCTGGGGATAATAAAAACTAACCAGCGAACTGACAGAGGGCCTGACCCCCCCATCGACATCGACCACACAAAAAATAAAACCGTACCCTCCAGTTACTAATTATAATGCTAACTTGCAAAATTTCCCTGCATTTTAAAACAATTGAAAAATGGTGGTGGGATTATACTTAGAAGAATGGCTTCTGTCAGTCTCCACTAACAAAAATAGGGAACACCAAGTCAGCTACACCTCAGCATAGTTATGACCGTCGAAGCCTTCTTGGGTTTCTGGAGGCAGAAAAAAACCTTATCACAATTATGGTGAAACGCTGAACACCTGCAAATAATTTTCAACGTAGTGGTTAATTGAAAAGCTCTGCGGCATACTTCTTGGAACAAGCCACTTACCTGTTCCCACGCAGAGGGGAGTATATAGAACCATGGTGGATTTCTAGCTGATGAAGTTAAGGATTATTAAAGGAACGGGATGACCATGGGGATCATTGTTAATTCTCTGAAACAGAATCCGCAGTTTTCACCTGCCAAACACATGCCCACTTCTCCTCTCTGGGGATAATAAAAACAAACCAGTGAATTGACAGATGGCCTGACCAACCCATCCACACTGACCCCACAAAAAAAAAAAAAGTACCCTCCAGCTACTAATTATAATGCTAACTTGCAAAATTTCCCTGCATTTTTAAACAATGGAAAAATGATGGTGGGATGCTTCTTAGAAGAATGGCTTCTTGTCAGTCTCCACTAACAAAAATAGACAACACGAAGTCAGCTACGCCTCAGCATACTTATGTCGTTGGCAGCCATATTGGGTTTCAGGAGACACATACACACGTTATCACAATTATGGTGAAACGCTGAAAACCTGCAAATAATTTTCAACGTAGTGGTTAATTGAAAAGCTCTGCGGCATACTTCTTGGAACAAGCCAGTTACCTGTTCCCACGCAAACAGGAGTATATAGAACCATGGTGGATTTCCAGCTGATGAAGTAAATGATTATTAAAGGAACGGGATTAGCATGGGGATCATCGTTAATTCTCTGAAACAGAATCCGCCCTTTTCACCTGCCAAACACATGCCCACTTATACTCTCTGGTTATAATAAAAACTAACCAGCGAACTGACAGAGGGCCTGACCCCCCCATTCACATCGACTAAACACAAAAAAAAACTGTACCCTCAAGCTACTAATTATAATGCTAACTTGCAAAATTTCCCTGCATTTTAAAACAATGCAAAAATGATGGTGGAATGATACTTAGAAGAATGGCTTCTTGTCTGTCTCCACTAACAAAAATAGGCAACACCAAGTCAGCTACTCCTCAGCATAGTTATGTCCGTCGCAGCCTTCTTGGGTTTCAGGAGGCACATACAAACGTTATCAAAATTATGATGAAACGCTGAAAACCTGCAAATAATTTTCAACGTAGTGGTTAATTGAAAAGCTGTGCGGAATACTTCTTGGAACAAGCCAGGTACCTGAGCCCACGCATAGAGGAGTATATAGAAACATGGTGGAATCCCAGCTGATGAAGCAAAGGATTCTTAAAGGAATGAGATGACCATGCGGATCCTGTTTAATTCTCTGAAACAGAATCCGCACTTTTCACCTGCCAAACACATGCCCACTTCTCCTCTCTGGGGATAATAAAAACAAACCAGTGAATTGACAGATGGCCTGACCAACCCATCCACACTGACCCCACAAAAAAAAAAAAAGTACCCTCCAGCTACTAATTATAATGCTAACTTGCAAAATTTCCCTGCATTTTAAAACAATGGAAAAATGGTGGTGGGATGATACTTAGAAGAATGGCTTCTTGTCTGTCTCGACTAACAAAAATAGGCAACACCAAGTCAGCTACTCCTCAGCATAGTTATGTCCGTCGCAGCCTTCTTGGGTTTCAGGAGGCACATACAAACGTTATCAAAATTATGGTGAAACGCTGAAAACCTGCAAATAATTTTCAACGTACTAGTTAATTTGAAAACTCTCCAGCATACTTCTTGGAACAAGCCAGGTACCTGTGCCCACGCATAGAGGAGTATATAGAAACATGGTGGAATCCCAGCTGATGAAGCAAAGGATTCTTAAAGGAATGAGATGACCATTCGGATCCTGTTTAATTCTCTGAAACAGAATCCGCACTTTTCACCTGCCAAACACATGCCCACTACTCTTCTTTGGGGATAATAAAAACAAACCAGAGATCTGACAGAGGGCCTGAACACCCATCCTGACCGACGCCATAAAAAAAAAAGTACCCTCCAGCTACTAATTATAATGCCAATTTGCAAAATTTCCCTGCATTTTTAAACAATGGAGAAATGATGGTGGGAGGATACTTAGAAGAATGGCTTCTTGTCAGTCTCCACTGACAAAAATAGGCAACACCAAGTCAGGTACGCCTCGGCATAGCTATGTCCGTAGCAGCCATATTTGGTTTCAGTAGGCACATACACACGTTATCACAATTATGGTGAAACGCTGAAAACCTGCAAAGGATTTTCAACATACTGGTTAATTGAAAAGCTCTGAGGCCTACTTCTTGGAACAAGCCAGTTTCCTGTGCCCACGCATAGAGAAGTATATAGAACCATGGTGGATTCCCAGCTCATGAAGCAAAGGATTCTTAAGGGAACGGGATTACCATGCGGATCCTGTTTAATTCTCTGAAACAGATCCGCAGTTTTCACCTGCCATACTAATACCCACTTCTCCTCTCTGGGGATAATAAAAACAAACCAGCGAACTGACAGAGGGCCTGACCAACACATCCACACCGACCCGACAGGAAAAAAAAAAAAAAAAAACTCCGTAGTCTCCAGCTACTAATTATAATGCTAACTTGCAATATTTTCCTGCATTTTTAAACAATGGAAAAATGATGGTGAGATGATACTTAGAAGAATGGATTCTTGTCAGTCTCCACTAACAAAAATAGGCAAAACCAAGTCAGCTGCGCCTCAGCATAGTTATGTTCGTGGCAGCCATCTTGGCTTTCAGGAGGCACAAACAAACGTTATCACAATTATGGTGAAACGCTGAACACCTGCAAATAATTTTCAACGTAGTGGTTAATTGAAAAGCTCTGCGGCATACTTCTTGGAACAAGCCAGTTATCTGTTCCCACGCAAAGAGGAGTATATAGAACCATGGTGGATTTCCAGCTGATGAAGTAAAGGATTATTAAAGGAACGGGATGACCATGGGGATCATCGTTAATTCTCTGAAACAGAATCCTCCCTTTTCACCTGCCATACACATGCCCACTTCTCCTCTCTGGGGATAATAAAAACTAACCAGCGAACTGACAGAGGGCCTGACCCACCCATCCACATCGACCACCCAAAAAAAATCGTACCCTCCAGGTACTAATTATAATGCTAACTTGCAAAATTTCCCTGCATTTGAAAACAATGGAAAAATGGTGGTGGGATGATACTTAGAGGAATGGCTTCTTGTCTGTCTCCACTAACAAAAATAGGCAACACCAAGTCAGCTACTCCTCAGCATAGTTATGTCCATCGCAGCCTTCTTGGGTTTCAGGAGGCACATACAAACGTTATCACAATTATGGTGAAACGCTGAAAACCTGCAAATAATTTTCAACGTACTGGTTAATTTGAAAACTCTCCAGCATACTTGTTGGAACAAGCCAGGTACCTGTGCCCACGCATAGAGGAGTATATAGAAACATGGTGGAATCCCAGCTGATGAAGCAAAGGATTCTTAAAGGAATGAGATGACCATGCGGATCCTGTTTAATTCTCTGAAACAGAATCCGCACTTTTCATCTGCCAAACACATGCCCACTACTCTTCTCTGGGGATAATAAAAACAAACCAGCGATCTGACAGAGAGCCTGAACACGCATCCTGACCGACCCCACACAAAAAAAAGTACCCTACAGCTACTAATTATAATGCCAATTTGCAAAATTTCCCTGCATTTTTAAACAATGGAGAAATGATGGTGGGATGATACTTAGAAGAATGGCTTCTTGTCAGTCTCCACTGACAAAAATAGGCAACACCAAGTCAGCTACGCCTCAGCATAGTTATGTCCGTAGCAGCCATATTTCGTTTCAGTAGGCACATACACACGTTACCACAATTATGGTGAAACGCTGAAAACCTGCAAAGGATATTCAACATACTGGTTAATTGAAAAGCTCTGATGCATACTTCTTGGAACAAGCCAGTTTCCTGTGCCCACGCATACAGAAGTATATAGAACCATGGAGGATTCCCACCTAATGAAGCAAAGGATTCTTAAAGGAACAGGATTACCATGCGGATCCTGTTTAATTCTTTGAAACAGACCGCAGTTTTCACCTGCCATACTAATACCCACTTCTCCTGTCTGGGGATAATAAAAACAAACCAGCGAACTGACAGAGGGCCTGACCAACACATCCACACCTACCCCACAAGAAAAAAAAACACCGTAGCCTTCAGCTACAAATTATAATGCTAACTTGCAAAATTTTCCTGCATTTTTAAACAATGGAAAAATGATGGTGAGATGATACTTAGAAGAATGGATTCTTGTCAGTCTCCACTAACAAAAATAGGAAACACCAAGTCAGCTACGCCTCAGCATCGTTATGTCCGTCGCAGCCTTCTTGGGTTTCAGGAAGCACAAACAAACGTTATCACAATTATGGTGAAACGCTGAACACCTGCAAATAATTTTCAACGTAGTGGTTAATTGAAAATCTCTGCGGCATACTTCTTGGAACAAGCCAGTTACCTGTTCCCACGCAAAGAGGAGTATATAGAACCATGGTGGATTTCCAGCTGATGAAGTAAAGGATTATTAAAGGAACGGGATGACCATGGGGATCATCGTTAATTCTCTGAAACAGAATCCGCCCTTTTCACCTGCCAAACACATGCCCACTTCTCCTCTCTGGGGATAATAAAAACTAACCAGCGAACTGACAGAGGGCCTGACCCCCCCATCGACATCGACCACACAAATAATAAAACCGTACCCTCCAGTTACTAATTATAATGCTAACTTGCAAAATTTCCCTGCATTTTAAAACAATTGAAAAATGGTGGTGGGATTATACTTACAAGAATGGCTTCTTGTCAGTCTCCACTAACAAAAATAGGGAACACCAAGTCAGCTACACCTCAGCATAGTTATGACCGTCGAAGCCTTCTTGGGTTTCTGGAGGCAGAAAAAAACCTTATCACAATTATGGTGAAACGCTGAACACCTGCAAATAATTTTCAACGTAGTGGTTAATTGAAAAGCTCTGCGGCATACTTCTTGGAACAAGCCACTTACCTGTTCCCACGCAGAGGGGAGTATATAGAACCATGGTGGATTTCTAGCTGATGAAGTTAAGGATTATTAAAGGAACGGGATGACCATGGGGATCATTGTTAATTCTCTGAAACAGAATCCGCAGTTTTCACCTGCCAAACACATGCCCACTTCTCCTCTCTGGGGATAATAAAAACAAACCAGTGAATTGACAGATGGCCTGACCAACCCATCCACACTGACCCCACAAAAAAAAAAAAGGTACCCTCCAGCTACTAATTATAATGCTAACTTCCAAAATTTCCCTGCATTTTTAAACAATGGAAAAATGATGGTGGGATGCTTCTTAGAAGAATGGCTTCTTGTCAGTCTCCACTAACAAAAATAGGCAACACGAAGTCAGCTACGCCTCAGCATACTTATGTCGTTGGCAGCCATATTGGGTTTCAGGAGACACATACACACGTTATCACAATTATGGTGAAACGCTGAAAACCTGCAAATAATTTTCAACGTAGTGGTTAATTGAAAAGCTCTGCGGCATACTTCTTGGAACAAGCCAGTTACCTGTTCCCACGCAAACAGGAGTATATAGAACCATGGTGGATTTCCAGCTGATGAAGTAAAGGATTATTAAAGGAACGGGATTAGCATGGGGATCATCGTTAATTCTCTGAAACAGAATCCGCCCTTTTCACCTGCCAAACACATGCCCACTTCTCCTCTCTGGGGATAATAAAAACAAACCAGCGAACTCACAGAGGGCCTGACCAACACATCCAATCCGACCCCACAGGAAAAAAAAAAAAAAACACCGTAGCCTCCAGCTACTAATTATACTGCTACCTTGCAAAATTTTCCTGCATTTTTAAACAATGGAAAAATGATGATGAGATGATACTTAGAAGAATGGCTTCTTGTCAGTCTCCACTAACAAAAATAGGAAAAACCAAGTCAGCTATGCCTCAGCATAGTTATGTCAGTCGCAGCCTTCTTGGGTTTCAGGAGGCACAAACAAACGTTATCACAATTATGGTGAAACGCTGAACACCTGCAAATAATTTTCAACGTAGTGGTTAATTGAAAAGCTCTGCGGCATACTTCTTGGAACAAGCCAGTTACCTGTTCCCACGCAAAGAGGAGTATATAGAACCATGGTGGATTTCCAGCTGATGAAGTAAAGGATTATTAAAGGAACGGGATGACCATGGGGATCATCGTTAATTCTCTGAAACAGAATCCGCCCTTTTCACCTGCCAAACACATGCCCACTTCTCCTCTCTGGTTATAATAAAAACTAACCAGCGAACTGACAGAGGGCCTGACCCCCCCATTCACATCGACCAAACACAAAAAAAAACCGTACCCTCAAGCTACTAATTATAATGCTAACTTGCAAAATTTCCCAGCATTTTAAAACAATGCAAAAATGATGGTGGAATGATACTTAGAAGAATGGCTTCTTGTCTGTCTCCACTAACAAAAATAGGCAACACCAAGTCACCTACTCCTCAGCATAGTTATGTCCGTCGCAGCCTTCTTGGGTTTCAGGAGGCACATACAAACGTTATCAAAATTATGATGAAACGCTGAAAACCTGCAAATAATTTTCAACGTATTGGTTAATTGAAAAGCTGTGCGGCATACTTCTTGGAACAAGCCAGGTACCTGAGCCCACGCATAGAGGAGTATATAGAAACATGGTGGAATCCCAGCTGATGAAGCAAAGGATTCTTAAAGGAATGAGATGACCATGCGGATCCTGTTTAATTCTCTGAAACAGAATCCGCACTTTTCACCTGCCAAACACATGCCCACTTCTCCTCTCTGGGGATAATAAAAACAAACCAGTGAATTGACAGATGGCCTGACCAACCCATCCACACTGATCCCACAAAAAAAAAAAAAAGTACCCTCCAGCTACTAATTATAATGCTAACTTGCAAAATTTCCCTGCATTTTAAAACAATGGAAAAATGGTGGTGGGATGATACTTAGAAGAATGGCTTCTTGTCTGTCTCGACTAACAAAAATAGGCAACACCAAGTCAGCTACTCCTCAGCATAGTTATGTCCGTCGCAGCCTTCTTGGGTTTCAGGAGGCACATACAAACGTTATCAAAATTATGGTGAAACGCTGAAAACCTGCAAATAATTTTCAACGTACTAGTTAATTTGAAAACTCTCCAGCATACTTCTTGGAACAAGCCAGGTACCTGTGCCCACGCATAGAGGAGTATATAGAAACATGGTGGAATCCCAGCTGATGAAGCAAAGGATTCTTAAAGGAATGAGATGACCATGCGGATCCTGTTTAATTCTCTGAAACAGAATCCGCACTTTTCACCTGCCAAACACATGCCCACTACTCTTCTCTGGGGATAATAAAAACAAACCAGAGATCTGACAGAGGGCCTGAACACCCATCCTGACCGACGCCATAAAAAAAAAAGTACCCTCCAGCTACTAATTATAATGCCAATTTGCAAAATTTCCCTGCATTTTTAAACAATGGAGAAATGATGGTGGGAGGATACTTAGAAGAATGGCTTCTTGTCAGTCTCCACTGACAAAAATAGGCAACACCAAGTCAGGTACGCCTCGGCATAGCTATGTCTGTAGCAGCCATATTTGGTTTCAGTAGGCACATACACACGTTATCACAATTATGGTTAAACGCTGAAAACCTGCAAAGGATTTTCAACATACTGGTTAATTGAAAAGCTCTGAGGCCTACTTCTTGGAACAAGCCAGTTTCCTGTGCCCACGCATAGAGAAGTATATAGAACCATGGTGGATTCCCAGCTCATGAAGCAAAGGATTCTTAAGGGAACGGGATTACCATGCGGATCCTGTTTAATTCTCTGAAACAGATCCGCAGTTTTCACCTGCCATACTAATACCCACTTCTCCTCTCTGGGGATAATAAAAACAAACCAGCGAACTGACAGAGGGCCTGACCAACACATCCACACCGACCCGACAGGAAAAAAAAAAAAAAAAAAACACCGTAGCCTCCAGCTACTAATTATAATGCTAACTTGCAATATTTTCCTGCATTTTTAAACAATGGAAAAATGATGGTGAGATGATACTTAGAAGAATGGATTCTTGTCAGTCTCCACTAGCAAAAATAGGCAAAACCAAATCAGCTACGCCTCAGCATCGTTATGTTCGTGGCAGCCATCTTGGGTTTCAGGAGGCACAAACAAACATTATCACAATTATGGTGAAACGCTGATCACCTGCAAATAATTTTCAACGTACTGGTTAATTGAAAAGCTATGTGGCATACTTCTTGGAACAAGCCAGTTACCTGTTCCCACACAAAGAGGAATATATAGAACCATGGTGGATTTCCAGCTGAGGAAGTAAAGTATTATTAAAGGAATGGCATGACCATGGGGATCATCGTTAATTCTCTGAAACAGAATCCGCCCTTTTCTCCTGCCAAACACATGCCCACTTCTTCTCTGGTTATAATAAAAACTAACCAGCGAACTGACAGAGGGCCTGACCCCCCCATTCACATCGACCACACACAAAAAAAAAACCGTACCCTCCAGCGACTAATTATAATGCTAACTTGCAAAATTTCCCTGCATTTTAAAACAATGGAAAAATGGTGGTGGGATGATACTTAGAAGAATGGCTTCTTGTCAGTCTCCACTAACAAAAATAGGCAACACCAAGTCAGCTACTCCTCAGCATAGTTATGTCCGTCGCAGCCTTCTTGGGTTTCAGGAGGCACAAACAAACGTTATCACAATTATGGTGAAACGCTGAAAACCTGCAAATAATTTTCAACGTACTGGTTAATTGAAAAGATCTGCGGCATACTTCTTGGAACAAGCCAGGTTCCTGTGCCCACGCATAGAGGATTATATAGAAACATGGTGGAATCCCAGCTGATGAAGCAAAGGATTCTTAAAGGAATCAGAGGACCATGCGGATCCTGTTTAATTCTCTGAAACAGAATCCGCACTTTTCACCTGCCAAACACATGCCCACTTCTCCTCTCTGGGGATAATAAAAACAAACCAGTGAATTGACAGATGGCCTGACCAACCCTTCCACACTGACCCCACAAAACAAAAAAAGTACCCTCCAGCTACTAATTATAATGCTAACTTGCAAAATTTCCCTGCATTATTAAACAATGGAAAAATGATGGTGGGATGATACTTAGAAGAATGGCTTCTTGTCAGTCTCCACTGACAAAAATAGGCAACACAAAGTCAGCTACGCTTCAGCGTACTTATGTCCTTGGCAGCGATAGTGGGTTTCAGGAGACACATACACACGTTATCACAATTATGGTGAAACGCTGAAAACCTGCAAAGGATTTTCAACATACTGGTTAATTGAAAAGCTCTGAGGCATACTTCTTGGAACAAGCCAGTTTCCTGTGCCCACGCATAGAGAAGTATATAGAACCATGGTGGATTCCCAGCTCATGAAGCAAAGGATTCTTAAAGGAACGGGATTACCATGCGGATCCTGTTTAATTCTCTGAAACAGATCCGCAGTTTTCACCTGCCATACTAATACCCACTTCTCCTCTCTGGGGATAATAAAAACAAACCAGCGAACTGACAGAGGGCCTTACCAACACATCCACACCGACCCCACAGGAAAAAAAAAAAAACACCGTAGCCTCCAGCTACTAATTATAATGCTAACTTGCAAAATTTTCCTGCATTTTTAAACAATGGAAAAATGATGGTGAGATGATACTTAGAAGAATGGATTCTTGTCAGTCCTCACTAACAAAAATAGGCTAAACCAAATCAGCTACACCTCAGCATCGTTATGTTCGTGGCAGCCATCTTGGGTTTCAGGAGGCTCAAACAAACGTTATCACAATTATGGTGAAACGCTGAACACCTGCAAATAATTTTCAACGTAGTGGTTAATTGAAAAGCTCTGCGGCATACTTCTTGGAACAAGCCAGTTACCTGTTCCCACGCAAAGAGGAGTATATAGAACCATGGTGGATTTCCAGCTGATGAAGTATAGGATTATTAGAGGAAGGGGATCACCATGGGGATCATCGTTAATTCTCTGAAACAGAATCCGCCCTTTTCACCTGCCAAACACATGCCCACTTCTCCTCTCTGGGGATAATAAAAACTAACCAACGATCTGACAGAGGGCCTGACCCCCCCATCCACATCGACCACAAACACAAAAAAAAAACCGTACCCTCCAGCTACTAATTATAATGCTAACTTGCAAAATTTCCCTGCATTCTAAAACAATGGAAAAATGGTGGTGGGATGATACTTAGAAGAATGGCTTCTTGACTGTCTCCACTAACAAAAATAGGCAACACCAAGTCAGCTACTCCTCAGCATAGTTATGTCCGTCGCAGCCTTCTTGGGTTTCAGGAGGCACAAACAAACGTTATCACAATTATGGTGAAACGCTGAACACCTGCAAATAATTTTCAACGTAGTGGTTAATTGAAAAGCTCTGCGGCATACTTCTTGGAACAAGCCACTTACCTGTTCCCACGCAAATAGGAGTATATAGAACCATGGTGGATTTCCAGCTGATGAAGTAAAGGATTATTAAAGGAACGGGATGACCATGGGGATCATCGTTAATTCTCTGAAACAGAATCCGCCCTTTTCTCCTGCCAAACACATGCCCACTTCTCCTCTCTGGTTATAATAAAAACTAACCAGCGAACTGACAGAGGGCCTGACCCCCCCCATCCACATCGACCACACACAAAATAAAACAGTACCCTCCAGCTACTAATTATAATGCTAACTTGCAAAATTTCCCTGCATTTGAAAACAATGGAAAAATGGTGGTGGGATGATACTTAGAAGAATGGCTTCTTGTCTGTCTCCACTAACAAAAATAGGCAACACCAAGTCAGCTACTCCTCAGCATAGTTATGTCCGTCGCAGCCTTCTTGGGTTTCAGGAGGCACATACAAACGTTATCAAAATTATGGTGAAATGCTGAAAACCTGCAAATAATTTTCAACGTACTGGTTAATTTGAAAACTCTCCAGCATACTTCTTGGAACAAGCGAGGTACCTGTGCCCACGCATAGAGGAGTATATAGAAACATGGTGGACTCCCAGCTGATGAAGCAAAGGATTCTTAAAGGAATGAGATGACCATGCGGATCCTGTTTAATTCTCTGAAACAGAATCCGCACTTTTCACCTGCCAAACACATGCCCACTACTCTTCTCCGGGGATAATAAAAACAAACCAGCGATCTGACAGAGGGCCTGAACACCCATCCTGACCGACCCCACAAAAAAAAAAGTACCCTCCAGCTACTAAATATAATGCCAATTGCAAAATTTCCCTGCATTTTTAAACAATGGAGGAATGATGGTGGGATGATACTTAGAAGAATGGCTTCTTGTCAGTCTCCACTGACAAAAATAGGCAACACCAAGTCAGCTACGCCTCAGCAGAGTTATGTCCGTAGCAGTCATGTTTGGTTTCAGTAGGCACATACACACGTTATCACAATTAAGGTGAAACAATGAAAACCTGCAAAGGATTTTCAACATACTGGTTAATTGAAAAGCTCTGAGGCATACTTTTTGGAACAAGCCAGTTTCCTGTGCCCACGCATAGAGAAGTATATAGAACCATGGTGGATTCCCAGCTCATGAAGCAAAGGATTCTTAAAGGAACGGGATTACCATGCGGATCCTGTTTAATTCTCTGAAACAGATCCGCAGTATTCACCTGCCATACTAATACCCACTTCTCCTCTCTGGGGATAATAAAAACAAACCAGCGAACTGACAGAGAGCCTGACCAACACATCCACACCGACCCCAGAGGAAAAAAAAAAAAAAAAACACCGTAGCCTCCAGCTACTAATTATAATGCTAACTTGCAAAATTTTCCTGCATTTTTAAACAATGGAAAAATGATGGTGAGATGATACTTAGAAGAATGGATTCTTGTCAGTCTCCACCTACAAAAATAGGCAAAACCAAGTCAGCTACGCCTCAGCATAGTTATGTTCGTGGCAGCCATCTTGGGTTTCAGGAGGCACAAACAAACATTATCACAATTATGGTGAAACGCTGAACACCTGCAAATAATTTTCAACGTACTGTTTAATATGAAAACTCTCCAGCATACTTCTTGGAACAAGCCAGGTACCTGTTCCCACGCAAAGAGGAGTATATAGAACCATGGTGGATTTCCACCTCATGAAGTAAAGGATTATTAAAGGAACAGGATGACCATGGGGATCATCGTTAATTCTCTGAAACAGAATCCGCCCTTTTCACCTGCCAAACACATGCCCACTTCTCCTCTCTGGGGATAATAAAAACTAACCAGCGAACTGACAGAGGGCCTGACCCCCCCATCCACATCGACCACACACAAAAAAAAAACCGTACCCTCCAGCTACTAATTATAATACTAACTTCCAAAATTTCCCTTCATTTTTAACCAACGGAAAAATGATGGCGGCATGATACTTAGAAGAATGGCTTCTTGTCAGTCTCCACTAACAAAAATCGGCAAAACAAAGTCAGTTACGCCTCAGCATAGTTATGTCTGTGGCAGCCATCTTGGGTTTCAAGGCACATACAAACGTTGTCGCAATTATGATGAAACGCTGAACACCTGCAAATAATTTTCAATGTACTTTTTATTTGAAAAGCTCTGTGCCATACTTCTTGGAACAAGCCAGTAACCTGTGCCCACCTATACGGGAGTATATAGAACCATGGTGGTTTCCCAGCTGATGAAGCAAAGGATTCTTAAAGGAAGCGGATGACCATGCGGATCCTGTTTAATTCTTTGAAACAGAATCTGCACTTTTCACCTGCCAACAACATGCCCACTTCTCCTCTCTGGGGATAATAAAAACAAACCAGCGAACATCTAGATGGCCTTGCACCCCCATCCACACCGACCCCACAAAAAAAAAAAGTACCCTCCAGCTACTAATTATAATACTAACTTGCAAAATTTCCCTGCATTTTAAAACAATGGAAAAATGGTGGTGGGATGATACTTAGAAGAATGGCTTCTTGTCAGTCTCCACTAACAAAAATAGGCAACACCAAGTCAGCTACTCCGCAGCATAGTTATGTCCGTCGCAGCCTTCTTGGGTTTCAGGAGGCACAAACAAACATTATCACAATTATGGTGAAACGCTGAACACCTGCAAATAATTTTCAACGTAGTGGTTAATTGAAAAGCTCTGCGGCATACTTCTTGGAAGAAGCCAGTTACTTGTTCCCACGCAAAGAGGAGTATATAGAACCATGGTGGATTTCCAGCTGATGAAGTTAAGGATTATTAAAGGAACGGAATGACCATGGGGATCATCGTTAATTCTCTGAAACAGAATCCGCCCTTTTCACCTGCCAAACACATGCCCACTTCTCCTCTCTGGGGATAATAAAAACTAACCAGCGAACTGACAGAGGGCCTGCCCCCCCCCCATCCACATCAACCACACACAAAATAAAACCGTACCCTCCAGCTACTAATTATAATGCTAACTTGCAAAATTTCCCTGCATTTTAAAACAATGGAAAAATGGTGGTGGGATGATACTTAGAAGAATGGCTTCTTGTCAGTCTCCACTAACAAAAATAGGCAACACCAAGTCAGCTACTCCTCAGCATAGTTATGTCCTTGGCAGCCATATTGGGTTTCAGGAGACACATACAAACGTTATCAAAATTATGGTGAAACGCTGAAAACCTGCAAATAATTTTCATCGTACTGGTTAATGTGAAAACTCTCCAGCATACTTCTTGGAACAAGCCAGGTACCTGTGCCCACGCATAGAGGAGTATATAGAAACATGGTGGAATCCCAGCTGATGAAGCAAAGGATTCTTAAAGGAATGAGATGACCATGCGGATCCTGTTTAATTCTCTGAAACAGAATCCGCACTTTTCACCTGCCAAACACATGCCCACTTCTCCTCTCTGGGGATAA
Organism: Eulemur rufifrons; assembly: GCF_041146395.1. Classification (NCBI taxonomy): domain Eukaryota; kingdom Metazoa; phylum Chordata; class Mammalia; order Primates; family Lemuridae; genus Eulemur; species Eulemur rufifrons. Next base: position 1,776,185 of record NW_027182830.1, on the reverse strand, counting down.
TAAAAACAAACCAGTGAATTGACAGATGGCCTGACCAACCCATCCACACTGACCCCACAAAAAAAAAAAAAAGTACCCTCCAGCTACTAATTATAATGCTAACTTGCAAAATTTTCCTGCATTTTTAAACAATGGAAAACTGATGGTGAGATGATACTTAGAAGAATGGATTCTTGTCAGTCTCCACCTACAAAAATAGGCAAAACCAAGTCAGCTACGCCTCAGCATACTTATGTCCTTGGCAGCCATATTGGGTTTCAGGAGACACATACAAACGTTATCAAAATTATGGTGAAACGCTGAAAACCTGCAAATAATTTTCAACGTACTGCTTAATTGAAAAGCTCTGCGGCATACTTCTTGGAACAAGCCAGTTACCTGTGCCCACACATAGAGGAGTATATAGAAACATGGTGGATTCCCAGCTGATGAAGCAAAGGATTCTTAAAGGAATGAGATGACCATGCAGATCCTGTTTAATTCTCTGAAACAGAATCCGCACTTTTCACCTGCCAAACACATGCCCACTACTCTTCTCTGGCGATAATAAAAACAAACCAGCGATCTGACAGAGGGCCTGAACACCCATCCTGACCGACCCCAAAAGATAAAAAGTATCCTGCAGCTACTAATTATATTGCCAATTTGCAAAATTTCCCTGCATTTTTAAACAATGGAGAAATGATGGTGGGATGATACTTAGAAGAATGGCTTCTTGTCAGTCTCCACTGACAAAAATAGGCAACACCAAGTCAGCTACGCCTCAGCATAGTTATGTCCGTAGCAGCCATATTTGGTTTCAGTAGGCACATACACACGTTATCACAATTATGGTGAAATGCTGAAAACCTGAAAAGGATTTTCAACATACTGGTTAATTGAAAAGCTCTGAGGCATACTTCTTGGAACAAGCCAGTTTCCTCTGCCCACGCATAGAGAAGTATATAGAACCATGGTGGATTCCCAGCTCATGAAGCAAAGGATTCTTAAAGGAACGGGATTACCATGCGGTTCCTGTTTAATTCTCTGAAACAGATCCGCAGTTTTCACCTGCCATACTCATACCCACTTCTCCTCTCTGGGGATAACAAAAACAAACCAGCGAACTGACAGAAGGCCTGACCAACACATCCACACCGACCCCACAGGAAAAAAAAAAAAAAAACAACGTAGCCTCCAGCTACTAATTATAATACTAACTTGCAAAATTTCCCTGCATTTTTAAACAATGGAAAAATGATGGTGAGATGATACTTAGAAGAATGGATTCTTGTCAGTCTCCACTAACAAAAATAGGCAACACCAAGTCAGCTACTCCTCAGCATAGTTATGTCCGTCGCAGCCTTCTTGGGTTTCAGGAGGCACAAACAAACGTTATAACAATTATGGTGAAACGCTGAACACCTGCAAATAATTTTCAACGTACTGGTTAATTGAAAAGCTCTGCGGCATACTTCTTGGAACAAGCCACTTACCTGTTGCCACGCAAAGAGTAGTATATAGAACCATGGTGGATTTCCAGCTGGTGAAATAAAGGATTATTAAAGGAATGGGATGACCATGGGGATCATCGTTAATTCTCTGAAACAGAATCCGCCCTTTTCACCTGCCAAACACATGCCCACTTCTCCTCTCTGGGGATAATAAAAACTAACCAGCTAACTGACACAGGCCCTGACCCCCCATCCACATCGACCACACACACAAAAAAAACCGTACCCTCCAGCTACTAATTATAATGCTAACTTCCAAAATTTCCCTTCCTTTTTAACCAACGGAAAAATCATGGCGGCATGATACTTAGAAGAATGGCTTCTTGTCAGTCTCCACTAACCAAAATCGGCAAAACCAAGTCAGCTACGCCTCAGCATAGTTATGTCTGTGGCAGCCATCTTGGGTTTCAAGGCACATACAAACGTTGTCGCAATTATGATGAAACGCTGAACACCTGCAAATAATTTTCAATGTACTTTTTATTTGAAAAGCTCTGTGCCATACTTCTTGGAACAAGCCAGTAACCTGTGCCCACCCATACGGGAGTATATAGAACCATGGTGGTTTCCCAGCTGGTGAAGCAAAGGATTCTTAAAGGAAGCGGATTACCATGCGGATCCTGTTTAATTCTTTGAAACAGAATCCGCACTTTTCACCTGCCAACAACATGCCCACTTCTCCTCTCTGGGGATAATAAAAACAAACCAGCGAACATCTAGAGGGCCTTGCACCCCCATCCACACCGACACCACAAAAAAAAAAAAAGTACCCTCCAGCTACTAATTATAATGCTAACTTGCACAATTTCCCTGCATTTTTAAACAATGGAAAAATCATGGTGGGATTATACTTAAAAGAATGGCTTCTTGTCAGTCTCCACTGACAAAAATAGGAAACACCAAGTGAGCTACGCCTCAGCATAGTTATGTCCGTGGCAGCCATCTTGGGTTTCAGCAGGCACATACAAACCTTATCACAATTATGGTGAAACGCTGAAAACCTGCAAATAATTTTCAACGTAGTGGTTAATTGAAAAGCTCTGCGGCATACTTCTTGGAACAAGCCAGGTACCTGTGCCCACGCATAGAGGAGTATATAGAACCATGGTGGATTCCCAGCTGATGAAGCAAAGGATTCTTTTTTTTTTTTTTTTTTTTTTTTTTTTGTTGAGACAGAATCTCAATTTGTTGCCCAGGCTAGAGTGAGTGCCGTGGCGTCAGCTTAGTTCACAGCAACCTCAGACTCCTCGTCTTAAACGATCCTACTGCCTCAGCCTCCCGAGTAGCTGGGACTACAGGCATGCGCCACTATGCCCGGCTTATTTTTTCTATATAGATTTTTAGTTGTCCATATAATGTCTTTCTATTTTTAGTAGAGACGGGGTCTCGCTCTTGCTCAGGCTGGTCTCGAACTCCTGACCTCGAGCGATCCACCCGCCTCGGCCTCCCAGAGTGCTAGGATTACAGGCGTGAGCCACCGCGCCCTTCCAGGATTCTTAAAGGAACGGGATGACCATGCGAATGCTGTTTAATTCTCTGAAAGAGTATCCGCACTTTTCAGCTGCCATCAAATGCCGACTTCCCCTCTCTGGGGATAATAAAAACAAACCAGCAAATTTATAGAGGGCCTGACCCCCCCATCGACACCGACCCGACGAAAAAAAAAAAAAGTACCCTCCAGCTACTAATTATAAAGCTAACTTGCAAAATTTCCCTGCATTTTTTAACAATGGAAAAATGACGGTGGGCTTATACTTAGAATGGCTACTTGTTAGTCTCCGCTGACAAAAAGAGGCAACACCAAGTCGGCTACACCTCAGCATAGTTATGTCCGTGGCAGCCATCTTGGGTTTCAGGAGGCACATACAAACGTTATTACAATTAGGGTGAAATGCTGAAAACCTGCAAATAATTTTCAACGTACTGGTTAATTGAAAAGCTCTGCGGCATACTTCTTGGAACAAGCCAGTTACCTGTGCCAACGCATAGAGGAGTATATAGAACCATGGTGGATTCCCAGCTGATGAAGCAAAGGATTCTTAAAGGAATGGGATGACCATGTGGATCCTGTTTAATTCTCTGAAATAGAATCCACACTTTTCACCTGCCAAACAGATGCCCACTTGTCCTCTCTGGGGATAATAAAAGAAAACCAGCGAACTCACAGAGGGCCTGAAACGCCCATCCACTCCTACCCCACAAAAAAAGAAAAAAAAATACGTACCCTACATCTAATTATAATACTAACTTGCAAAATTTCCCTCCATTTTTACGCAACGGAGAAATGATGGTGGGATGATACTTAGAAGAATGTCTTCTTGTCAGTCTCCACTAACAAAAATAGGCATCAACAAGTCAGCTATGCCTCAGCATATTTATATCCGTGGCAGCCATCTTGGGTTTAAGGAGGCACATTCAAACGTTATCACAATTACGGTTAAACATGCTAAAAACCTGACAATTCTAAAAGTACTGGTTAATTCAAAAGCTCTGTCGCATACTTCTTGGAACAAGCCAGTTACCTGTGCCCATGCAAAGAGAGGTCTAGAGAACCATGGTGGATTCCCAGGTGATGAATCAAAGGATTCTTAAAGGAACAGGCTCAAAAGTGCAGATCCTGTTTCAGTCTAAGTGTGAAACAGGATCCGCACATTTTGCCTGCAACACACATTCGCCCTTCTCATCTCTAGGGATAACAAAAACAGCCCATCGGATTTACAGATGCCCTGCCCCCGGCCACCACCACCCCACACAAAATAGTCTGCTCCAGCGACTCGTCCTTATGCTATCTGGTGAAAGGTCATAAGCCTTTTAAAAAACTGGAGATAGGATGGTAGAATTATACCTAAAAGACTGGCTTATTGCCAGATTCCCATACCAAGTATTGGCAACAGCAAGTGACGTAGGCCTCAGCATAGGTTTGTCCATGGCAGCCATCTTGGGTTTAAGGAGACACAGATGAACCTTATAACAATTATAATAAAAGGTGCTGCGAAAGCTGTTAAATAATTCTCATGGTAGTGGTTATTTCAAAAGCTCTGCGGCATACTTCTTTGAACTAGCCAGTTAACTGGGCCCACGCATAGTGCGGTGTAGAGAACTATGGTGGATTCCCAGCTGATGAAGCAAAGGATTCTTAAAGGAACAGGATGAACATGCGGATCCTGTTTCATACTCTGAAACAGGATCTGCACTTTTCACCTGCCAAACACATGCCCACTTCTCCTCTCTGGGGATAATAAAAAGAAACCACAGAACTGGCGGAGGGCTTGCCGCACCAGCCCCCAGACCCCACATAAAAACTTCCCGTCCAGCGACTCCTTGTTATTCTAACTGCCAAAAGGTGCTCTGACTTTTAAAATAGTGGAGAAGGATGGTGAAATGATACTTAAAAGAATGTATTCTTTCCAGTCTCCAGTACCAAGGATCGGCCACACAAAGTGAGCTCGGCCTCAGCAGAGTTTTGTCCATGGCAGCCATCTCAAGACGAACCTTATGACAATTATGATGAAAGGTGCTGCAAAACCTGGCAAATAATTCTCAACGTAGTGGTTATTTCAAAAGCTCTGTGGAATACTTCTTGGAACCCGGCAGTTTTCTGGGCCCACGCATAGAGGGGTCTAGAGAACCATGATGGATTCCCAGGTGATGAATCAAAGGATTCTTAAAGGAACAGGCTGAAAAGTGCGGATCCCGTTTCAGTCTGAGACTGAAACACTATATGCACTTTTTGCCTGCAACACACATGCCCACTTCTCCTCTCTAGGGATAATAAAAACAATCAATCGGATTGACAGATGTCCTCCCCCGCCCCCCAACACTGTACACAAAAAGGTCCCCTCCAGCGACTCATCCTTATGCTATCTGGCGAAAGGTCCTCTGCGTTTTAAAATAATGAAGATAGGATGGTGGAATTATACTTAAAATACTGGCCTTTTGCCAGACTCCCATACCAATTATTGGCAACAGGAAGTGACCTAGGTGTCAGCATAGGTTTGTCCGTGGCTGCCATCTAGGGTTTTAGGAAGCACAGATGAACCTTATCAAAATTATGGTAAAAGTGCTGGAAAAGCTGGCAAATAATTTCCATAGTAGTGGTTATTTCAAAAGCTCTGAGGAAAACTTCTTGGAACCAGGCAGTTTTCTGTGTGCACTAAAAGAGGGGTCTAGAGAACCATGGTGGATTCCCAGCTGATGAAGCAAAGGATTCTTAATGGAACGGGGTGAAAAGTGCAGATCCTGTGTCTGTCTAAGACTGAAACAGGACGCACACTTTTCACCTGCCACACACATGCCCACTTTTCCTCTCTGGGGATAATAAAAACAAACCAGCGAACTGACAAAGGGCCTGCCCCCCTTCCACCCACGCAGATCCCCCCCCAAAAAATTCCCCTCCAGCTACTAATTATTATGCTAACTTGCAAAATTTCCCTGCATTTTTAAACAATGGAGAAAGGACGGTGGAGTGATACTTAGAAGAATGGCTTCTTGTCAGTCTCCACTAACAAAAATAGGCAACACCAAGTCAGCTACGCCTCAGCATAGTTATGCCCGTGGCAGCCATGTTGGGTTTAAGGAGGCACATACAAACTTTATCATAATTATGGTGAAACGTGCTGAAAACCCGGCAAATAATTCTCAACGTACTGTTTAATTCAAAAGCTCTGTGGCATACTTCTTGGAAGAAGCCAGTTACCTGGGCCCACGCATAGAGGGGTCTAGAGAACCATGGTGGATTCCAAGGTGATGAATCTAAGGATTCTTAAAGGAACAGGCTGAAAAGTGCAGATCCTGACTGAAACAGGATTCTGACTTTTTGCCTGCAACACACATGCCCACTTCTCCTCTCTAGGGATAACAAAAACAACCCATCGGATTGACAGATGGCCTGCCCCCGCCCCCCACCACCCCACACAAAATCGTGCCCTCCAGCGACTGATCCTTATGCTATCTGGCAATACGTCCTCTGCCTTTTAAAATAATGGAGATAGAATGGTGGAATTATACCTAAAAGACTGGCTTATTGCCAGACTCCCATACCAAGTATTCGCAACAGCAAGTCACCTAGGCCTCAGCACACGTTTGTCCCTGGCAGCCATCTTGGGTTTAAGGAGGCACAGATGAACCTTATCACAATTATGGTGAAAGGTGCTGCAAAAGCGGTCAAGTAATTCTCATGGTAGTGGTTACTTGAAAAGCTCTGCGGCATAATTCTTTGAACTAGCCAGTTAACTGGGCCCACGCATAGAGCAGTCTAGAGGCCCATGGTGGATTCCCAGCTGATGAAGCAAGGGATTCTTAATGGAACGGGGTGAAAAGTGCGGTTTCTGTTTCAGTCTAAGACAGAAACGGGATCCGAACTTTTCACCTGCCACACACATGCCCACTTCTCCGGTCTGGGGAAAATAAAAACAATCCAGCGAACTGACAGAGGGCCTGCGCCCCCCACCCACACCGACCCCACAAATAAAAATGTCCCCTCCAGCTACTAATTATTATGCTAACTTGCAAAGGTTTCCGTGCATTTTAAAATAATGGGGAAAGTATGGTGGAATGATACTTAAAAGAATGGCCTCCTTCCAGCCTCCAGTAACAAGTGTCGTGAAATCCAAGTGACCTAGGCCTCAGCATAGTTTTCTCCGTGGCAGCCATCTTGTGTTTAAGGAGGCACAGACGATCCTTATCACAATTACGGTGATATGTGCTGCAGAAACTGGCAAATAATTCTACACGTAGTGTTTATCTCAAAAGCTGTGCAGCATACATCTTGGTACAGGCCAGTTCATGGGCCCATGCATGGAGGGTTCTAAGGAACCATGGTGGATTCCCAGCTGATGAATCAAAGGATTTTTAATGGAACCAGCTGAAAAGTGCGGATACTGTTTCAGTCTAACTGAAACAGGATCCGCACATTTCACCTGCCACAAATATATCCACTTCCCTGTCTGGGCATAATAAACACAAACAACCAGACTGACAGAGGGACTGTCCCCCAAACCACCCCGATCCCACCCAAAAACATCCCCTCCGTTGACTCATCCTTATGCTAACTGCCGAAAGTTGCTCACCTTTTAATATAAGGGAGAAAGGATGGTGCAATGATAATTAAAAGACTGGATTCTTGTCAGACTCCCGTACCAAGTATTGGCAACACCAAGCGAGAGAACCCTCAGTATAGGTTTGTCCATGGAAGCCATCTAGGGTTTAAGGAAGCACAAATGAACCTTATCAAAATTATGGTAAAAGTGCTGGAAAAGCTGGCAAATAATTTCCATGGTAGTGGTTATTTCAAATGCTCTGTGGCATACTTCTTTGAACTAGCCTGTTAAGTGGGCCCACACATAGTGGGGTGTAGAGAACTATGGTGGATTCCCAGCTGATGAAGCAAAGGATTCTTAAAGGAACAGGATGAAAAGTGCCGATCCTGTATCAGTCTAAGACTGAAACAGGATCCACACTTTTCACTTGCCACACACATGTCCACTTCTCCTCTCCGGGGATAATAAAAACAAACCACTGGACTGACAGAGGGCCTGGCTCTGCCTCTCCCACCCCACACAAAAACGTTTCCTCCAGCGACTCATCCTTAAGCTAAATGGCAATAGGTGCTCTGCCTTTTAAAATAGTTGTGAAAGGAAGGTGGAATGATACTTAAAGGAATGGCTTCTTGCCACGGACCAGTACCAATTATCGGCAACTCCAAGGGAGATTGGCCTAACCGTAGTTTTTTCTGTGGAAGCCAGCTTGGGTTTCAGGATGCACTGCCTAACCTTTTCACAATCATTGTGAAAGTTGCTGCAAAAACTGGCAAATAATACTCAATGTAGTGGTTATTTCCAAAGCTCTGCGGCATACTTCTTGGAACTAGCCAGTTACCTGGGCCCACGCTCAGGGAGGTCTAGAGAACCATGGTGGATTCCCAACTGATGAATTAAAGGATTCCAAAAGGAACAGGCTCAAAAGCGGAGATACTGTTTCAGACTGAAACAGGATCCAAAGTTTTCACCTGCCACATACATGCCCGCTTCTCCTCTCTGGGAATAATAAAAACAAACCACCGGACTGACAGAGGGCCTGCCCTCCCACACACACCCAACCCCACACAAAAAGCCGCTCCAGTGACTCATCTTTATGCTAACTGGCTAAAGGTGCACTGCCTTTTAAAATAATGGAGAAAAGACGGTGGAATTGTACTTAAAAAAAATGGCTTCTTGCCAGGCTCCAGTAAAATGTATCGGTACACCAAGGGAGCTAGGCCTCAGCATAGTTTTGTCCGTGGCAGCCTGCTTGGGTTTAAGGAGGCACAGATGAACCTTATCACAATTATGGTCAAAGGTGCTGCAAAAACTGGCAAACAATTCTCAACGTAGTGGTTATTTCAAAAGCTCTACGGCATACATCTTGGAACTAGCCAGTTACCTGGGCCCACACATAGAGGGGTCTCGACAGCCATGGTGGATTCCCAGCTGATGAATCAAAGGATTCGTAAAGGAACTGGCTGAAAAGTGCGGATCCTGTTTCAGTCTAAGACTGAAACAGGATCCGTACTTTTCACCTGCCACACACATGCCCACCTCTCCTCTTTGGGCATAATAAAGACAAACCACCAGACAGACAGAGAGCCTTCCCCTCAACGCACCACCCGACCCCACTCAAAAACGTCCCCTCCAGCAACTCATTCTTATGATAACTGGAAAAAGGTGTTCTGCCTTTTAAAATGATGGAGAAAGGATGGTGGAATGACTCTTAATAGCATGGCTTCTTGCCAGGCTCCAGTACCAACTATCGGCAACACCAAGTGAACTAGGCCTCAGCATAGTTTTGTCCGCCCCAGCCGTCTTGGGTTGAAGGAGGCACGGACGAACCTTATCACAATTATGGTGAAAGGTGGTGCAAAAACTAGCAAATAATTCTCAACGTAGTGGTTATTTCAAAAGCTCTGTGGCATACTTCTTGGAACTAGCCAGTTACCTGGGCCCACGCATAGAGGTCTTTAAAGAACCATGGTGTATTCCCAGCTGATGAATCAAACGATTCTTTTTTGTTTGTTTGTTTGTTTGTTAGCTCATTATGGGGGTACAAAAGATCAGGCTATATACATTCCCCATGCCTCCCCTTTCCCCCGATTCTGAGCTTCAATTTTGTCCATTCCCTAGTCAGTGCACATCACATTCATCATGTAGGTGTGCACCCCTCCTCTCCCCCACCCCATCCCCCCCAGTTAGAACTTGAAGGGTGTCCATTCCCCAGGCAGTGCACATCACATTCATCAAGTAGGTATACACCCATCCCTTCCACCCGGCCCCAACCTCTGTCTGATACCCAATTGGTGTTGTTCCCAAATGTGCACTCAGGGAAACCAATTTGCTGGTGAGTACATGTGGTGCTTATTTTTCCATTCTTGGGATACTTCACTTAATAGAATGGGATCCAGCTCTCTCCAGGAGAACCAAAGAGATGCCATATCGCCATTATTTCTAATAGCTGAGTAATATTCCATGGTATACATATACCACATTTTGCTAATCCATTCATGAATTGATGGGCATTTGGGTTGTTTCCACATCTTTGTGATTGTGAATTGTGCTGCTATAATCATTCAGGTGCAGGTGTCTTTTTTATAGAATGACTTTTGTTCTTCTGGGTAGATGTCCAATAATGGAATTGCTGGATCGAATGGTAGGTCTACTTGAATCTGTTTAAGGTATCTCCACATTGCTTTCCACAGGGGCTGCACTAGTTTACAGTCCCACCAGCAGTGTATGAATGTACCTATCTCCCCACACCCACACCAACATGTATAGTTTTGGGACTTTTTGATAAAGGCCATTCCCACTGGAGTTAAGTGATATCTCATTGTGGTTTTGATTTGCATTTCCCTGATGATTAGAGATGTTGAACACTTTTTCATATGTTTGTTAGCCATTTTTATATCTTCTTTTGAAAAATTTCTATTTATGTCCTTTGCCCACTTTTTGATAGGGTTGTTTGATTTTTTCTTACTGATTTTCCTGAGTTCTAAATAGATTCTTGTTATCAGTCCTTTGTCTGATGTGTAGTATGTGAAAATTTTTTCCCATTCTGTAGGTTGTCCATTTACTCTCGTGACTGTTTCTTTGGCTGTGCAGAAGCTTTTTAATTTGATCAGGTCCCATTTATTTATTTTTGTTGTTGCTGTGATTGCTTTAGGGGTCTTCTTCATAAATTCTTTGCCTAGGCCAATGTCTGTAAGAGTCTTTTCTACATTTTCTTCTAGAATTCTAATAGTTTCTGACCTTAGGTTTAAGTCTGTTAACCACTTTGATTTGATTTTTGTGAGGGGTGAGAGTTATGTGTCCTGTTTTAGTCTTCTACATGTGGATATCCAGTTTTCCCAGCACCATTTATTAAATAAGGAATCTTTTCCCCAGAGTATGTTTTTGTCTGCTTTGTCAAAGATTAGATGGCTATATGAGGATGGTTTTATATTGGGATTTTCTGTTCTGTTCCACTGGTCTGTGTCCCTGCACTTGTGCCAGTACCAGGCTGTTTTAAGAACCACAGCCTTGTAGTATAGTTTGAAGTCTGGCAAATTAATACTTCCCATTTTGTTTTTGTTGTTTAAGATTGCTTTTGCTAAACGGGGTCTTCCCTGGTTCCATACAAAGTGTAAAATTATTTTTTCTATGTCTGTGAAAAAAGATGTTGGTAATTTAATAAGGATTGCATTGAATCTGTAGATAACTTTGGGCAGTATAGACATTTTAACAATGTTGATTCTACCGATCCATGAGCATGGTATGGTTTTCCACCTATTTACATGTTCTGCAATTTCCTTCCTCAGTGTTTCATAGTTCTCCCTATAGAGGTCCTTTACCTCCTTAGTTAAATAAATTCCTAGGTATTTTATTTTCTTTGTTGCTATTTTGAAGGGTATTGAGTCCTTAATTTGGTTTTCCATTTGACTGTTATTGGCATATATGAATGCCTCTGATTTGTGTGTATTGATTTTGTATCCTGAGACTTTACTGAATTCATTGATCAATTCCAGGGGTCTCTTGGTTGAAACCTTGGGGTTTTATAGATATAACATCATATCATCAGCAAAGAGTGAGAGTTTGATCTCTTCTGTCCCTATTTCAACTCCCTTGATTCTGCTCTCTTGCCTGATAGCTCTTGCAAGGACTTCCAATACTATGTAGAAAAGTAATGGGGACAGTGGTAAGCCTTGTCTGGTTCCAGTTTGAAGTGGGAATGCTTTCAGTTTTTCCCCATTCAGTATGATGTTGGCTGAGGGTTTGTCGTATATGGCTTGTATCATTTTTATATAGGCCCCATCTATGCCTATTTTGTTAAGTGTTCTTATCATAAAAGGGTGTTGAATTTTGTCAAATGCTTTCTCTGCATCTATTGAGAGGATCATCTGATCTTTATTTTTGCTTCTATTTATGTGATGAATTACATTCCCATATGTCAAACCATCCCTGCATCTCTGGGATGAAGCCCACTTGGTCGTGATGGATTATTTTTTTGATAAGCACTTGGATTCGATTTGTTAGAATTTTATTGAGAATTTTTGCATCTATATTCATAAGAGAAATTGGTCTATAGTTCTCTGTTTTAGTTGCATCCTTTCCTGGATTTGGTATCAGGATTATGTTGGCTTGGTAAAAAGTGTTGGGGAGAATCCCATCCTTCTCTATATTGGAGAATAGTTTATGTACGATGGGCACCAGTTCTTCTTTGTAGGTATGGTAGAATTCAGGTGTGAACCCATCTGGTCCAGGGCTTTTCTTTTTGGGAAGGTTTTTTATTGCTGTTTCAATTTCAGATCTAGATATCGGTCTATTCAGGAATTCTATTTCTTCCTGGTTGAGCCTGGGAAGGCTGTGTGTTTATAAGAATTTGTCCATTTCCTCCAGGTTTTCTAATTTGTGTGCATAAAGATTTTTGTAGAATTCATAGATGATATCATGTATCTCTGTGGCATCAGTCGTGATTACTCCTTTCGTGTTCCTGATCGAGGTTATAAGAGATTTTTCTTTTCTGCTCTTGGTTAGTTTAGCCAGAAGTGTGTCAATTTTGTTTATTTTTTCAAAGAACCAACTTTTGGTTTTATTAATCTCCGTTATGGTTTGGTTTAATCTCCCTTATGCTCCCTTATGGTCCTTTTCATTTAGTTCTGATTTAATCTTAATAATTTCCTTCTGCTGGGTTTGGGTTTGGTCTCTTCTTTCTTCTCCAGCTCTTTGAGTCTATTCATTAGATTGTCTATTTGTAAGTTTTCTGTCTTTTTGGTATAGGCATTTATGGAAATAAATTTTCCTCTCAGGACTGCTTTAGCTGTGTCCCACAGATTTTGATAAGTTGTATCTCCTTTGTCGTTTAATTCAAATAATCTTTTGATTTCTGACTTGATTTCTTCATTTATAAAACGATTGTTCAGGAGAAGGTTATTTAGCTTCCATGACTTTGAGTAGAAATGAGGATTTCTGTTAGGGTTCATTGTTACTTTTATTCCACTGTGATCCGAGAAGCTGCATGGTATTATTTCTATATTTTTAAATTTTTTAAGACATTCTTTATGTCCTAAGATATGGTCAATCTTGGAGAATGTCCCATGAGCTGATGAGAAGAACTTATATTCAGTGGTATTTGGGTAGAATGTCCTGTAGATGTCAGTCAGGCCCATTTGTTCTAGCATTCTATTTACGTCCAATATTTCTTTGTTTATTTTTTGTTTGGAGGATCTGTCTTGAACTGTCAGTGGCGTGTTAAAATCTCTGGCTACTAAAGTGTTGTTATCTATCATTTGGTTCAGATCAAGTAGGGTTTGCTTTATGAATCTGGGTGCACCTAGATCGGGTGCATATATGTTAAGTATAGTTATGTCTTCTTGTTGAATTGTACCCTTCACCAGTATATAGTAACCATCTTTGTCTTTCTTTACTTTTGTTGATTTAAAAACTACGTTATCGGAGATTAGAACTGCCACGCCAGCTTTCTTTTGGGTTCCATTTGCTTGGAATATTGATTTCCACCCTTTTATTTTCAGTCTAAATGCATCCTTGCAGGTTAGATGAGTTTCCTGAAGACAGCAGATACTTGGCTTATATCTTTTTTATCCGTTGGGCCAGTCCATGTCTCTTGAGTGGGGAATTCAATCCATTCACATTTAATGAGAGAACTGATAAGCGAGACAGATTGCTGTTCCTCATGTTGGGTTGAATTTCATTGATCTGTTTTCTCTCTTGAGCCATTATGATAACTGTGTTTTCATATTTATCTCTTGATTAGTGTTACATTCGAGGGTCCTTCTTGTGCTGGACCACGTGTAACTCTGTTTTGAATACTTCTTGGAAAGCTGCTCTTGTCTTGGTGAATTCTCTGAGTTTTTGTTTATCTGAGAATGTCTTAATTTCACCTTCATATATAAAACTGAGCTTATCTGGGTACAGGATTCTAGGCTGGGCATTATTCTGTTTCAGAAGAGTGAGAATGGGGCTCCAATCTCTTCTTGCTTGTAAGGTTTCAGTTGAGAAATCTGGCGTGATTCAGATGGGCTTTCCTTTGTATGTTACTTGTTTCTTTCTCCTTACAGATTGAAGAAGGGCCTCGTTAGTGGATATTTTGGTCAGTCTGATAACTACATGACGTGGTGTCTTCCTATTTGGTATGAATCTCTCAGAGGTTCTTTGAGCTTCTTGAACCTGTGTATCTAGAGATTTGGCAAGGCCTGGGAAATTTTCCTCAATTATATCTTCAGATACTTTATTCAACCCTTGCTTATTGTCTTCTTCACCCTCAGGAATGCCGATAACTCTCACGTTAGGCTTCTTCACATAATCCCACATTTCTTGTAGACTATGATTATTTCTCATGTTTCTTTGTTTTAACTCTGTGACTGCCTTATTTAATTGGAAAGTGTTATCTTCGATCTCTGAGATTCTTTCTTCTGTTTGATCTACCCTGCTCTTGAGACTTTCCACTGTGTTTTGTAGCTCCTTGAATAAATTTTTCATTTCCAGGAGTTCAGTTTGATTTTTCTTCAGTATTTCAATTTCTTTGGTGAATTTTTCTTCCAAGTCCTGGATCTTTTTTGTGGTTTCTTTGTGTTGATTATCCATTTTTTCTTGCATAATGTTCAGCGTATTTATGATCCATGTTTGAAATTCTTCCTGTGACATGTTGCTATTTGGAATCTGCTTTGTGTTAATTGGTGGAGAACTAGTAATCCTCTTTGAGGGCATGGTTTCAGCTTGATTCTTTATACTCCTAGAGTTCCTTCGCTGAGCCCTTCCCATCTGAATGAATCCTTAAGATCCCTTCTTTCAGCTTTAGTCTGGATAGGGGCACACTGTGAGTGCCAGGTAAGCTGCCTCCTCTGTCACTAGGGGGAGCCCTTCACATATTGTTCAGGATTTTGCTAGCTCCGCTGGGGGGGCTGCCCCTCTTCCTCTCCCGAGGTGGCTTCTGTCTCTCTCTGTGAGAAAGACAGTGGATAGGGAGAGTGGAGCGGTGCCCTCATTCGCCCAACGCCCCAGCCACTGCAGTTCCCGCGGGCGATGGTCTGCCCCACCCCAATGTCTGCAAGGTCCACGCTCTACTCTCTCGTGACTGGGGAACCACTCAGTGTTCACACAAAGGTGGAGCTCCTAGTCAGGGTCCGTGGACTAGGGAAGGGAGCCGCCCAGGGAGCCGCCCGGTACCCAATCGCTCCTCAGCGTTTAGGCTGTGGACCCCGACAATGGCGGCCGCCCGTCTGCAGATCACTGTCACTGGGGTTGAATGCTCAGGGACCGGCAGAGGCCAGAGGAGCCGGGGACCGGGAGAATCCAGCCGCCCACCTATACGAGGCAGTTTGGCATCTGCTAGAGCCGGGACCAAAGCAGCCCCACCGCCCACGTATAGGAGACAGTTGCTAGGTGCGTCAGCTGCGCACAGCACTCCAGGGTCCAAAATGCCTCCTGCCAATGTCTCCTCTCTGCAGAGCCCCACATCTCCCGTGGCGATTCTGCACCGACTTCAGGCAGATCCTCAATTGAGTGGGTGTGGAGGTCAGAGGGGGAACAAGATGCTTTCCTGTGGGGCTGAACCCACCCCACTCTCTGGTGAGGTGGGTACAGCTGTCCCGTGCTCCCTTCTCTATTGGCCATCCCGCACTCTCCAGATTTTGGTGATTTATTTCCCTAATCACCTCAGTCTTTTCTTGCTCTCTCTCTCTGTCCCACGCTGATTCTCCATGGATTCACACCACCGTTCTTGTGGGGAAGTGAACCTCTAGGGTTGTGGGCAGTGGGAGACCCATGCCTTCCACTCCAGGAGCACGAATCCAGGAGGTCACCACCATTCCACCATCATTGAGAATGAATCAAAGGAGTCTTAAAGGAACGGGCTGAAAAGTGCGGATCCTGTTTCAGTCTAAGTCTGAAACAGGATCCGCACTTTTCACCTGCCACACACATGCCCACTTCTCCTCTCTGGGCATAATAAAAACAAACCACTGGACTGACAGAGGGCTTGCCCCCCCACACACACTACACGACCCCACACAAAAACGTCCCCTCCAGTGACTCATTCTTATGCTAACTGGCAAACGGTGCTATGCCTTTTAAAATAATGGAAAAAGGATGGTGGAATGATACTTGAAAGACTGGTTTTATTCCACGCTCCCGTACCAAGTATCGGCAACACCAAGTGAGCTAGGCCTCAG